>NW_016910552.1:0-69618 GCF_001483705.2 Eufriesea mexicana
AGAGCGCAGAAATCCGCCCAATAGCAGTGTGAAGCCGAAATGTCAAAGCTAGCATCTCCTACCCTAACCAAACGTAACAAAACCATACGTAACCTAACACAGCCTAAAGTGCCGGGACCATTATTGCTCTTCGCCAGAGCAAATCAGAATATAATCGAGTACAGGGGAGCGCAGAAATGCGCCGCACTGATGTGCAAGGCACAAAAGTCAAAGCTGTTCTAGTCATGCTTAACCAAACCTAACCAAGCCAAACGTAACATAACTCAACCCAAACTGCCGAGACCACTATTCTTGGCGTCCACACAGACAAGCTGATTGCGATACCGCAGAGAAGAGCGCAGTAGTCCATAGGATAGCAGCGCGTAGCACAAAAGTCGAAGCTATCCTTACCTACCACATCGTATCCTAACCATGCCAAACGTAGTCTGACACAACCCAACGTGCCGCGATCACCATTGCTGGCACCCCGAGAGCGGCGCAGAGTATAGTAGAGCACTGTAGAGCGCAGGAATCCACCGAATAGCAGTGTATAGCACAAAAGTGTATGCTACCCTGTCCTAACCTAACTAAACGCAACATAGCTCAGATTAACGTGCCGAGTACAACAATCCTGGCCTCCCCACGGCCAACCAGAATGTACTAGATCACAGTAAAGCGCAGAAACCCACCGAATACCAGTGTATAGCACAGAAGTCGGAGCCACACTTACCAAACTTAGCCTAACCTATCCTAAGCAAATGTAACCTTACACAACAGAACCTGCCGCGACCACCACTGCTGACCTCTACAGAGAATAGCAGATGCTAGTACAGCAACACAGAGCGCAGACGTCGACTGAATAGCAGTGTACAGCACAAAAGTCGAAGGCATCGTATCCAAACCGTACCAAGCCAGGCCTACCCAAACGTAACATAGCTCAACCAAGCCTGCCACGACCGCTATTACTGTCCACCCCATGGACAAGCAGATGCTAGTAGAGCAATGCAATGCACATGTATATACCGGATAGCAGTGTACAGCGTAAAAGTGAAAGCTGCGCTAACCAAATATATCAGAAGCCTAGCAAAGCCACGCGTAATCTGACTCAAACTTGCGTGCTAAAGCCGCAATTTCTGGCCTACCCAGAGCTAAGTAGAACACACTAGAGCACAGTAGAGCGCAGAACTCCCCGAAAAGCAGTCTGTACCGCAAAAATTAGAGCAATCCGTACCTCACCTAAACAAACGTATCCTCACCGAACGTAGCCTAACTCAACCTAACGTGCCGAGGAAGCTATTACAGGCCACCCCAGAGTCGAGCAGAGTACAGCAGAGCAATGTAGAGCGAAGAAATGCTTCGATTGGCGGTGTATAGTAAAAAAGTCAAAGCTACCCTATCCTAACATGACCAATCATAACGTTACCGAACGTAGCCTGAAACAACCTATCGTGGCATGACCGCTATTGCTGTCCTCCTCAGAGTCAAGCAGGGTGTAGTAGATCACAGTACAGCGAACAAAGCCACCGAATAGCGATGTACAGCACAAAAGTCAAAGATATCCTATCCTAAGAAGGCATAACCTGGCCTAACCGAACGTTGAATAACTAAACCTAACTTGCCGCGAACACTGTCGCTGGCTTTTCCAGTGACAAGCAGAACATGATACTTCGCAGTTGAGCGCATAAGTTCATATAATAACTGTGTTGAGCACATATGTCAGAGCTATCCCACTCTAACCCAATGTAACATAACATAACCAAGCGTAATCTAACTAAACCTAACATGCCGCGACCAGTATTGCTGGCCTCCTCAGAGCCAAGCAGAGCATAATACAGGAGTGTCGGGCACAGGAATCCCTAGAATGGCAGTGCCCAGCAGAAAAGTCGAAGCCATCCAAACCTTACCAAAGCTAACACAACTTAACCAAACCTATTGCACATCGACCTATCGTGCCGAGACAATTACTGCTGGCCACCCCGCCGCCAACCAGGGCCTATTAGAGGAGAACAGAGCGCTGACGTTCATAGAGTGTCATTGCATGTCGCGAAAGTCAAAGGAATCTCAACCTAGCCAAAACAAACGTAACCTAACCAAACGTAACATATCCCATCCTAACGCGCGGCGGCCACTACTTCTGGAATTCCCAGTGCAAAGCAGGGAGAACTAGGTCACAGTAGGGAGCAGAATTCCACCGAATAGCAGTGAACAACGGAAAAGTCAAAGCTACACTGGCCTCACATAACCAAGCGTAACACAGCCAAACGTAGCATGACCCAACGCGATAGGGTGAGCTTGGTTACTTTCGGTTAGGTTAGGTTAGGTTAGGTTACGTTTGGTTAGGATGGCATTGACTTTTGAGTTGCACGCTGCTATTCGGTGGACCTCTGCACTCTACTGTTATCTAATATGATCTGCATGGCTCTGGGGAGGCAACAAATAGACGTCTCGTATCCTTAGGTGTACTTACTCTACCTTTGGTTAGGTTACGTTAGGTCAAATCAGGTTAGTATATCTTTGACATTTGTGCTATACACTGCTATCTAGTGGCTCTCCGCATTCTACTGTGCTATAGTATATACTGCTTGGCTCTATTGAGGCCAGCGATATTGGTCTCGGCACGTTAGGTTGGGTTAGGTTGCGTTTGGTTACGTTACATCTGTATGTGTCATGCTAGGGTAGTTTATACTTTTGTGCTATACAATATTATTCGGTGGATTGCTCTACGGTGGATGCGCTCTACGTAGCTCTACTATACTCCGCTCGACTGGTGGGCTGCGAGCAATAGTGTTCGTGGCACCTTAGGTTCAGTTATGATACCTTTGGTTAAGTTAGGTTAGGTTAGGATTGGTTCGGGTAGCTTTGATTTGCGTGCTATTGACAGTTACTCAGTGGGTTTCTGCCCCTCACTCTGCTCTACCCTAATCTGCTAGACCCTGGGGAGGCCAGCAATAGCGGTTGCGGCACGTTAGGTTGAGTTTGTCTGCGATAGCCTTTGTTATGTTAGTTTGGGTTAGGTTTGGAAATTTTTAACTTTTCTGCTGTACACTGCGAACCTATGCATTTCTGCGCCCTACTCTCCTGTAACATATTCTGCTTTTCTCCGTGGACGCCAGGAATAATGCTCTCGGCACGATAGGTTGAGTTATGTTACGCTTTGTTATGCTGTGTTTTGTTAAGTTTGGTTGAGACAGCTATGACCTTTGTGCTGTACAACGCCATTCGAACGATTTCAGCGTTCTACATTGCTCTGCTATACTCTGCTTAGCTGTCGTGGTACCAGCAGTAGTGGTCGTGGCACGTAGGTTTGGATATAGTTACGTCTGCTTGTGTTGCGTTTGGTAAGGATAGGATAGGATTGCTATGTCTTCTGTGTTATACACTGGTATTGGGTGGATTTTCGCGCTCTACTGAGCTCTGGTATATCATGCTTGGCTCTTGGGAGGCCAGCATGTGTTGTCTCGACACGCTAGGCTGTGTTATGTTACGGTCGGCTTGGCTAGGTTAGGATATATTTGGTTACGTTAGCCTTGTCTTTTGCACTGTACTCTCCTACTCGGCTGATACCTGTGCACTGCATTGCTCTACTAGCGCCTGCTTGAATCTGTGCAGGACAGCAATAGCGGCCGTGGCGGGTTTGGATGAGATAGGTCACGTTTGGTCAGGCTAGGTTAGGTAAAGTTTGCTTAGGATGGATTTGACTTTTGTGCTATATACTGCTATTCAGTATATACCAGCGATCTGCATTGCCGTACTATCATCTGCTTGTCTCTGGAGAGGCCAGCAATGGTGGTCCTGGCACGATAGCTGTAGTTAGGCTACGTTCGTTTAGGTTATGTTTGTTTGTGTTAGGTTTGGATAGCTTTGACTCTTGTGGTAGACATTGCTATACGTTGAATTTCTGAGCTCTACTGTGAACTAGTATTTTCAGATTGGCTATGGGAATCCCAGCTGTATTGGTCTCAGCCCGTCGTGTCGTGCTAGGTTAGGTTTGGTTGCGTTACGTTGGCATGGGTTAGGTTTGGATGCATTGGACCTTCGCGGTGTACGCTGCTGTTCTGTGGATTCCTTCGCTCTTGTGTTCTCTAGTATGTTCTGCTTGACGCTGAGGAAGCTAGTAACAGTGGTATCGGCGCGATAGGTTGAGATTGTATACGTTTGGTTAGGTTATGTTAGCTTTTGTTTGGTTCGTACAGCTTCGACCTTGCCACTATACACAGCGATTCCATTGATTTTTGCGCTCTATTCTCCTCTACTATGCCCTGCCGGGCTCTGTGGAGGCCAGCAATACTTGTCGCGGCGCGTTAGCTTGGAATAGATTACGCTTGGGTAGGTTTGGTTTGGTTGAGTTTGGTTAGGATAGCTTTGACATATGTTCTCCACACGGATATCGTATGGACTTCTGTACTCTACTGTGCTCTAGTATATTCTGCTTGGCTCTGGGGAGGCCAGCAGTCTCGGTCTCGGCACGTTGGTCTGAGTTATGTTGCGTTTGGTTATGTAAGGTTTGGCTAGGTTAGGATAGGATATCTTTGACTTTCGTGCTATACACAGCTATTCGGTGGAGTTCTGCGCTCTACTGTGATATAATGCTCCCTGCGTTGATCACGGAATGCTTGAAGTGGTGGCCGCCGCGCGTTAGGATTAGTTAGTTTACGCTTCGCTAGGACAGGTTTATTTGGGTTTGGTTTGGATATGTCTGTAAACCGTGCTATACTCTGGCATTCAATGGACCTCTGCGCTCTACTCACCTCTAATGTACCCTGCTTGGCGATGGGGAGGCCAGCAATTTTCGGCTAGGTACGTTAGGTTGGGATCGGTTACGCTTGATTAGGCATTGTTAGGTCAGATTATGTTAGTGTATCCCTTGCTTTTTTGCAATACACTGCTGTCCGGACGAATCCTGTGTCCTTCATTGTTCTGCTACAGTATGCTTAGCTGTCGTGAGGCCAGCAATTGCTTTCGGGGCAAATTATGTTCTGTTACGTTGAGTATGCTTGTGTCACGATTGGTCAGGTTAGGACAGAATACCTTTGACTTTTGTACTATACACCGCTATTCGGAGGATTTCTACGCCCTACGTTGCTCTACTATACTCTGCTCGACCTTGGGGAGGCCAATAGTAGTGGTGTCGGCCCGTTAGGTTGAGTTAGGCTACGTTTGGTTACGTTACGTTAGCTTGGGCTTGTTTCGGATTGATTCCACTTTCGCGATTTACTCTGTTATTTGATGGATTTCTACGCCCTATTGTGCTCTAGTATATTCTGTGCGGCTATGGGGAAGCCTGCAATAGTGGTCGCGGCACGTTAGGTTAAGTTATTATACGATTGGTTAGGATACGTTAGGCCTGGTTACGTCGGGGTATGCTTGACTCTTGTGCTGTACGTTGCTATCTGGTGGCCTTCTGCGCTCTAATCTGCTGTAATATACACTGCTCGACTCTGGGGTGGCCAGCGATAGAGGTCGTGTTACGTTTGGTTTAGCCAGGTTACGTTCGGTTAGGTTAGGTTTGGTTAAGTTTGGTTAGGATGACTTCGACTTTTGTGCTTTGCACTGCTACTCGGTGGATTTCTGCGCTCTGCTGTGCTCTGGTACATTCTGCTTGGCTATGGGGACGCTAGCAGCATTGTTCTGGGTCATTCGTCTGAGTCATGTTGCGTTTGGCATGGCCAGATTCGGATAGGTTTGGTTAGTATAGCATCAGCACTTGTGCTATACACTGCTATTCGGTCAATATCTGTGCCCTGCACCGCTCTATTGGCATCTGCTTGTCTCCGTGGAAGCCTATAATAGCGGGCGTGGCAGGTTTGGTTGCTTCATGTTACGCTTGGTATGGTTAGGTTAGGTAAAGTTGGGTTAGGATGGCTTTGACCTTTGCGCTATACACTGCTCTCCGGTCGATACCTGCGCTGTGCATTGCTCTACAAGCATCTGCTTGACTGTGTGGAGGCCAGTATCAGTGATCGTTACTCGTGTGGTTTAGCTAGGCTACGTCTGGCTAGGTTAGGTTTGGCAACGTTTGGTTAGGATGGCTACGATTTTTGTGCTTTATACTGCATTTCTGCGGAACTCTGCCCCTTACATTGCTCTACTCTACTCTGCTCGTCCCTCGGGAGGCCGGCAGTTTGGTCGCCGCACGTTAGGGTGGGGTTTTTTTACGTTTGGTTGGGTTATGTTACGTCTTGCTAGGTCAGGGTAGCTATGTCTTTCGTGTTATAATCTGTTACTAGGCGGAATTTTGCGCTCTACTGTGCTCTACTATAATCTGCTCGTATCTGGCGAGCCCAGCAATAGTGGCCACTGCAAGTTATATCGAGATATGTTGCGCTTGGTTATTTTAAGGTTCCTTATGTTAGGAAAGAATGGTTTGTTCTTTTGTGCTATACACCGCTATACGGTGCAATTCTGCGCTATACTGTGCTCTAATATGTTCTGGTTGGCGCTGGGAGCTCAGTAATTGTGGTCTAGGCATGTTAGATTGCGTTACGATACGTTTGGCTATGCTAGGTTCGGCTATGTTAGACTAAGGTAGCTTTGACTCTTGTGCTGTAAACTGCCATTCGGTGATTCTCTGCGCTCATCGCTGATCTACTATACCCTACTCGGCTCTGAGGAGGGCAGCAATTACAGTCTCGGCACGATAGGTTGTGTTACGTCACGTTTGGTTCGGTTACGATCGGCTAGGTTAGGAGCTGATTGCTTTGACGTTTCTGCTATACACAGCTATTTGGCGGATTTTAGCGCTCTACGGTGCCCTAGTGTGATCAGTTTGGCAGCGGGTAGCCCAGAAATAGTGATCTCGGCACGTTATGTTGAGCTATATTACGTTCGGTTAGGCTTGGTTGGGCTAAGTTTGGTTAGGGTAACTTTGACTTTTATGCTATACACTGCGATCCTTTGGATTTCTGTCCTCCACTCTCCTCTAATATCTTCTGCTTGGCTCTGTGGAGGGCAGCAATATTGGGCTCGGCACGTTAGGTGCGGTTAATTTACGCTTGGTTGCGTTACGTTTGGATAGATCAGGATAGGTTAGCTTTGGATTTTGTGGTGTACACTATTATTCGGTTGATAACTGTACACTGAGTTGCTCTACTAGAACCCGCTTTAGCGGGTAGCTCTGATTTTGACAATTGTGCTTACGCTGCTATTCGGTCGACACCTAATTGGATTTTGTGGTGTACACTATTATTCGGTTGATAACTGTACACTAAGTTGCTCTACTAGCACCCGCTTTAGCGGGTAGCTCTGATTTTGACAATTGTGCTTACGCTGCTATTCGGTCGACACCTGTACACTCTAGAGCTCCACTAGCATCTGCTTGTTTCTGGGGTGGCCAGCAACAGCGGACGTGGCACATTTTGTTTGGTTGCGTTATGTTAGTCTGGTTGGTTTTGACTTTTGTGCTGTACACGGCAATTCGGTCGATTTCTGCGCTCCGATGTGCACTAGCATGCCCTGCCTGTCTCTGGGGGCAGCAACGGCGGTCTCGGTACGTTAGGTTTAGTCAGTCTGTCCTTGGTTTTGTTCTCTAGTTTAGGGTTAGGATTGGGCTGCTCTAACTTTTCTGATAGACACAGCGATTTAATGGATTTTTGCTTTCTATCCTCCACTAATATATTCTGCTTGACTCTGGGAATACAAACGATAGTTGTCGCGGCACGTTATGTTGAGTTAGGTTTTGTTTTGTTATGATACGATTGGTAATGTTAGGCGGGCATAGCTTTGTCTTTAATGCTATAGTCTTCTATTAGGTGGATTCCTGCGTCCCGCAGTGCTCTAATGTTTTCAGCTTGGCTTTGGGAATGGCTGTCACAGTGGTCTCGGCACGTTGTGATGAGTCAGGCTATGTACGGTTAGGTCGGGTTGGGCGACGTTTGCTAAGTGTGGCTTTATCTTTTGCGGTGTACACTGCTATTCAGTGGATTTCTGCGCTCTACTCTGCTCTGGTACGTCCTGCTTGCCTCTGGGAGGGCAGCAATTGTGTTCTCGGCACATTAGGTTGAGGTAGGCTATGTTTTGCTTCGTTCCGTTGGTGTGGGTTAGGATTGGATAGCTTTGATTTTTCAGATACACACTGCGATCCTCTGGATTTCTGCGCTCTACACTCCACTAATGTGTTCTGCTTGGCTCTGTGGAGCCCAGCAATAGTGCTTGCGGCATGATAGGCTGAATTAGGTTACACTTGGTTATGCTACGATTGGTTTGGTTAGGAGAGAATAGCTTTGAATTTAGTGCCATGGTCGGCTATTAGGCGGATTTCTGAGCCCTGCGGTGCTCTAATATTTTCAGCCTGTCTCTGCAAAGGCCAACAATATTGGTCTCGGCACGTTATGTTGAGTCTGTTACGTTCGGTTCCGTTAGGTTATGTTAAGTTTGGTTGGTATAGCTTTAACTTTTGTTGTGTACACAACTATTCGGTAGACTCCTCCGCTCAACTGTGCCCTAGTATGTCCTGCATGGCTCTTTGGAGGGCAGCAATTGCGGTCCAGGTACGTTAGGAAGAGTTAGGCTACGTTTGTCTAAGTTCTGTTGATTTGGGTTAGGTTTGGGTAGCTTTGACATTACTGATATACAATGCGATTCCATGGAGTTCTGCGTTCTACACTCCACTAATGTGCTCTGCTTGGCTCTGGGGCGGCCAGCAATAGTGGTCGCTATACGTTAGGTTGAGTTAGGCTACCTCTGGTTGTATTATGTTTGGTTTGTATGGATAGGATAGCTTTGACATTTGTGCTGTACACCGCAATTCGGTGAATTTCTGCTCTCTACATTGCTCTGCTACCCCCTGCTTGCCTATCCGGAGGCCAGTAATAGTGGAATCGGCACATTAGTTTGTGTTAGGCTCCCTTTGGTTATGTTACGTTAGTGTGGGTTAGGTGTGGGTGACTGCGACTTAAGAGGTATACACTGCTTTTCGGTGTATTTCAGTGCTCCGCTGTGTTCTAGTGTGATCTAGTTGTCTCTGGGCAGGACAGTGATAGTGGTCTATGCACGTTAGCTTGAGGTCGATTACGCATGTTTATGTTACGTTTATCTTAGTTAGGGCAAGGTTGCTTTGGCTTTTGTGCTATACATCGCTATTCGGTGGGTTTCTGCGATATACGTTGATCTAATACGGCCTGCTTGGCGATGTGGAAGGCAGCAGTAATAGTCTCGGCACCTCTTTATGAGTTATTCCACGTTCAGTTATGTTAGGTTAGAACAGGTTTGGATAGGATATCTACCACTTTTGTGATATACACTGCAATGCCGTGTATTACTGCACTTTACTGTGCCCTAGCATATTCCAACTGATCCTGGGGAGGGCAGTAATAGTGGTCTCGGCACGATAGGATGAGTCATGTTACGCTTGTTTACATTATATTAGGTAAGGTTTGGAAGTATAGCTTTGACTTTCGTGCTGCACAATGCTATACAGTCAATTTCTGCGCTCTACTGTGCTCTCATATGTTCTGCTTGGCTCTGGGGAGGCCAGCAATTGTGGTCATGGCGCGATACGTTTTGTTACGTTGAGCATATTTAGGTTAGGTTAGGATACGTTTGGCTACGATGGCTTTGACTATTGTGCCATACGCTGCTATTCGGTGGAATTGTACTCTCGACGGCGCTCTAGTATATACTGCCTGGCTCTGGGGTGGCCAGCAATTGATGCCTCGGCTGGTTAGTTTCAGCGATTCTACGTTAGTTTAGGTAAAGTTAGGTGTTGTTTTGCAATGGTGGCTTTGACTTTTGCGCTATACATTGCTGTCCGGTGGACTTGTTACGTTCGGTTGGGTTAGGTTTGTTTGGGTTAGGTTCGGAAATCATTGACCTTTGCACTGTAAACAGCAATGCTGTGGAGTACTGCTCTCTACATTGCTCTAGTATGGTCGGCTTGGCTCTGGAGAGGCAAGCAATAGTGGACCCTGCACGTTCAGTTTAGCTTGCCTACGTCCGGTTATGTAACGTTTTGTTATGTTAGGATAGGGTAGCATGAACTATTGTGGTATGCACTGCGATGGTATGGATTTCTGTGCTCCAGTCTCCTCTTGTTTGTCGTATTTTTCTCTGTGGAGGGCGGCTATAGTGGTCTCGGCACGTTAGGATTAGTTAGGCTACGATTGGCTGTGTTACGTTAGGCTTGGTTAGGAGAGAGCTGCTTCTGCTTTTGTGCCATACACTGCTATTCGACGGATTTCTGTTCTCTACTGTGCTCTACTGCACTCTGCTCGTCTATGGAGAGGACAGTATTGGTGGTCTCGGCACCATAGGCTTAGTTATGCTAAGTTTGGTTAGGTTATGTTAGTCTGGGTTAGGTTTGGGTATCCTTCACTTACGAGGTATACACTATTTTTCCGTGGATTTCTGCACTCTGTTGTGTTACAGTATGTTATAGTTGAATCTGGGGTTTCAGTAATAGTGTTCACGGCACGTTATGTTGGGATATATTGCTTACGGTTATGCTACGTTTGGATAGCTTAGGATGCGATTGCTTTGACTTCTGTGCCAAACACCGTTATACGATGGATTTCTGCGCTATATAATGCTCTAATATGTTCTGCTTAGCTCTGGGGAGGCCAGAAATTGTAGTATCGGCACCATATGTTGAGTTATGATACGTTCGTTTATGTGAGGTTAGGACAGGATTGACTAGGGTATCTTCAACTTTTGTGATACACACTGCAATGCGGTGAATTACTGCGCTCTACTGTGCTCCAGCATAATCTGCTTGGCTTTGGGGAGGCAAGCAATAGTGGTCACGGCGCGTTAAGTTGGATTAAGCTACTTTCGGTTACGTAAAGTATGGCCATGTTAGGATAGCGTAGCTTCGGCTATTGTGCTATGCACTACGACTCTATGCATTTCTGCGCTCTGCTCTCCTCTAGTACGTTCTTCTTGGCTCTGCGGAGGGCAGAAACAGTGGTCTCGACACGTTAGGTTGTGCTACGACACGTTTGGCTTAGCGAGGTTAGGTTAGGTCTGGGTAGGCTCGGTTAGACTTTTGTGCCCTACATAGCTATTCGGACAATATCTGCGCTCCGCATTGCTCTACAAGCCTCTGCTTGTCCCTGGGGAGGCCTGCAATAGTGGTCGTGTCATCCTAGGCTAAAATATGCTTCGTTCTGTTATGTTACGCTTTGTTACGTTAAGATGGGGTATCTTAGACCTTTGTGTTGCATT
Organism: Eufriesea mexicana; assembly: GCF_001483705.2. NCBI lineage: Eukaryota > Metazoa > Arthropoda > Insecta > Hymenoptera > Apidae > Eufriesea > Eufriesea mexicana. The sequence goes on from NW_016910552.1 coordinate 11,137, forward strand.
CTACTCCTCGGTGGGTTTCTGCGTTACACAGTGGTTTACTATCCCATGCTCCACTCTCGGGAGGCCGGCAATAGTGTCCGCGGCACATTAGGTTGTGTTAGAATACGTTCGGTTACGTTAGGTTACGTTGCGTTTGGCTAGGGTAACTCCGACTTTCCCGTTATAAGCTGTCATCGGGTGTAATTCTGGGCCCCACTGAGCTCTACTGGACTGTGCTCGGATCTGGGTAGCGCAGCACTTGTTGTCGGGACACGTTACTTTGTGTTACATTACGTTAGGTTATGTTACTATTTGTTCTCTTAGGGAGGTTTGGCTTTAACTTTTGAGATATACACTGCTATTCGGTGGGTTTCTGTGCTCTACTGAGATCTAGTACGCTCTGCTTTGCTTTGTGGAGGTCAGCAATAGTGGTCTAGGCACGTTAGTTTCGGTTATGCTACGTTCCGTTATGTTATGTTTCGTTAGGTTAGGCTATGGTGGCTTTGACTTTTCTGCTATTCACTGCTATTCGGGCAATCTCTGCGATCTAGTGTGATCTAATATTCTCTGACTTGCTCGCGGGAGGACAGAATTAGTGGCGGCGGCACGATAGGTTGGGTTAGTCTAAGGTTGGTTATGTTACGATTGGCTAGGTTAGGATAGGATATCTTTGACTTTTGTGTCATACACCAATACTCGGTGGATTTCTTCTCCCTACATTGCTCTACAGAACTCTGTTCGGCTCCGGGGATGCCAGTAACAGTTTCTCGGCACGTTAGGTTGCGTTATGCTACGTGTGGTTATGTTATGACAGTTTCGGTTAGGTACGCATATCTTTGCTTATCGTGTTATAAACTGCTCTTCGGTGGATTTTTGGGCACGGCTGTGCCCTGGTACGTACTGCATGGCTCTGTGGATGCCACCAATGGTGGTCTCGGCACGTTAGGTTAAGGTATAGAACGTTCGGTTATATTATGTTTGGTTAGGCTAGGATAGGATAGTTTTGTCTTTTATGCTATAAACTCATATTCAGTGGATCTCTGTTCTCAACGTTACTTTAATACCCTCCGGTTTGCTCTGGGGAGGGCCGCAACATTGGTCTCGGCTCGTTAGGATGAGTTAGGTTACGTTTGGTTACGTAACGTATGATCAGGTTAGGACAAGTTAGCTTTGACATTTGTCCTGTGCACTTCTATGCGTATGATTCCTTCGATCTACCTGACTCTACTATACTCTACTCTACTCTGTGGAGGCTGGCATTAGTGGTCTCGGCACGTTAGTTTGAGTTACGCTACGTTCGGTTATGTTACGTTAGTTTCGGTTAGGTCTTGACAGCTTTGCCTTTCCCAGTATAAACTGTTGTTCGGTGGATTTCTGCGCTCCGCTGTGCCCTAGTATCCTCTGCTTTGCTCTGTCGAGGCCAGCAACAGTGATCTCGTCTCGTTCGGTTGAGATATACAACGTCTGTTTATGTTAAGTTTGGTTTGGCTAGGATAGGATAGTTTTGACTTTTATGCTGTACACCGCTATTCAGATGATTTATTCTCTCTACATTGGTCTAATATGCTCTGCTTGGCTCTGGGGATGCAAGCAATAGGGTTTTCTGCACGGTATGTTTAGTTAGGCTACGTTCGGTTGGGTTATTTAAGGGCAGGTTGGGTATGATTGTCTTCCACTTTTGTGCTATTCACTGCAATGCGGTGTGTTACTGAGATCCAGTGTGTTCTATTATATTCTGATTGGCTATGGCGAGGCCAGCTGTATGGCTCTCGGCACTTTTGGCTGAGTTAAGTTGCGTTTGGTTACGGTACGTTTGGTGTGGTTAGCATTGGATAGCTTACACTTCTGAGCTATACAGCACTCTTTGGCGGATTTCTGCGCCCTACAACGATTCACTATGCTCTGATCGACCCTCGGGATGCCAGCATTTGTTGTCGCGTCACGTTAGGTTGTGTTAGCATCTTTTCGGATAGGTTAGGCTTCGTTGCGTTAGGTTTGGATAGCATTGACTTTTGAGTTATAAACTGACATTCGGTAAAATTCTGCGCTCTGCTAGCTCTACCATACTCTGCTCGAATCTGGGGAGCCCAGCGATAGTGGTCCCGGCACGTTATTTCGGGATATGTTACGTTTGGTTGTGTTACGATTTGTTAGGCTAGGAAACGATGGGCTCCACCTTTGCTGTATACACTGCTGTCTATGTACTTCTGCGCTCTACTCTGCTATAATATGTTCTGCTTTTCCCTGGGTAGTTCAGTAATAGTGGACTGGGCTCGTTACGTTGGGTTATGTAACGGTTGGTTATGTTACGTTTGGTTAGTTTTGGCAAAGATGGCATTGACTTATGTGCTGTACACAGCTATTCGGCGGACTGCTACGCTCTACTGTAATCGAATATTCTCTGCTTTGCTCTGGGGCCGCCAGAGGTTGTGTCCACGGCGCGTCAGGTTGGATTGGGTTACGTTTGCTTATGTTACGTATGGCTTGGTTAGGACAGGATACCTTTGTCCTTTATGCTGTAAACTGCTATTCGGTGGACTTCTGCGCCCTACATCGCTCTAATATGCTCTGGTTCGCTCTCGGGATGCCAGCAATTGCTGTCTAGGCACCTTATGTTGAATTATGCAACGTTCGGTTATGTTAGGTTAGGACAGGTTTGGTCAGGATATCTTCCACTTTTGTGGTATACACTGCAATGCCGTGTACTACTGCGCTCTTCTGTGCTGTAGTATATTCTGCTTGGCTCTGGGGACGCCGGAAATAGAGGTCTCGGCTCGTTAGGTTCAGATAGGGTACGTTTGGTTAGGTTATGGTAGAAATGGTAGACTTTTGATGGCTTCAACTTTCCTGCTATGAAACGCTATTCGGTGCATTTCTGCACTCTAATCTTCTCTAATGTGCTCTGATTGGCGCCGTTGAGGCCAGTAATAGCGGTCGCGGCACGTGATGTTGAGTTTGCTTTATAAGTTTGGGAGACGTTAGTTTGGGTTATGTTTGTGTATCTTCGACTTTTCTGCTGTACACTTCGATTTTATTGATTTCTACGCTCTACTCTCCTCTAATATGTATAGCCTGTCTCTGCGGAGGATAGCAATAGTGGTGGGGGTACGTTAGGTAGAGCTTGGTTACGTTTAGTAATGCCACGATTAGCTAGGTTAGGAAAGGATAGATGTGACTTTTGCGCTATACACAGCTATTCGGCGAATTTCTTCTCTTCACTGTGCTCTACTATGCTCTGCTTGGCTCTGGAAAGAACAGCGATAGTGGTCTCGGCGCGCTTGTTTAAGTTATGTTGCGTTTGGTTATATTACGTTTGGATGGGTTAGGAAAGGATATCATTGACTTTTGTGCTGTACACTGCTATTCGGCGGATTTCTGCGCTCTACTGCTCTCTAATGTGCTATGCATGGCTTTGGAGGGGACAGCAATAGCGGTTTAGGCAAGTTACTTTGTGATAGGTTACGTACGGTCAAGACTCGTTTCGTTATGTTAGGTAAGGACAGCTTTAACTTTTGCGCTATACACTGCTATACGGTGCACGTCTGCGCTCTACTGTGCCCTAATATTTTCTTCCTGTTCCTGGGGCAGCCAGCATTAATTTTCGTGCTACGCTTGGTTCAGTTAAGTTCCGTTCATCTTTGTTAGGTCAGGCTCTGCTATTGCTCGAGTATAACCTTGTTGAGTCTGGGTAGGCCAGCTGTAGCGGTCGTGGCACGTTTGTATGTATAGGTTTCGTTTGGATATGCTAGGTTAGGCTATGACTGGTTACGATAGCTTTGACTTTTGCGCTATACACCGCTATTCGGTGGATTTCTGCGCACGGCTGAGGTCTGGTACATTCTGCTAGGCTATGGGGAGGCCAGCAGTATTGGTTTCGTCACTATAGTCGGAGTTAGGTTTCGTTTGTTTGTGTTACGTTTGGTTGTGTTTGGACAGGATGGATTAGACTTTTGCGCTAAACACACATATCCGGGCGATTTCTGCGCTCTACTGTGCTCTAGTATGTTCTGCTTGTCTTTGAGGGAGTGAGCAAAAGTGGTCGCGGCACGTAAGATTTAGTTATTCCACGTTTGGTTATGTTAGGCTAGGCCAGGTTAGGATAGGATATCTTTGACCTTTGTGACATACACTGCTATGCATAGGCCTTTTGCGATCGACCGCGCTCTAGTAAATTCTGCTTTGCTCTGGGGAGGCCAGCAATAGCGGAATTGGCACTCTTGGTGGCGATACGTTACGTTTGGTTCGGTTAGGGTTGGTCAGGTTAGGTTAGGATTTCTTTGAATTTTGTGCTATACACATCTGCTGCGCGGCTATCTGCGATCAACCGTGCTCTAGTATATTCGGCTTGGCTCCGGGGAGGACAGCAGTAGTGGTCCCGGCACGTTAGGATAAGTTATGTTGCATTCGATTATACTACGTTTTGATATGGTAGGATAGGATAGCTTTGACTTTTGTGCTATGCGCTACTCTTCGGCGGATTTCTACGCTATTCTGTGCTCTAGCATGCTCTGCTTGGCTCTCGGGAAGCCAGCAACACTAGTCGCGGCACGTTAGGTTTAGTAACTGTACGTTTGGTTATGTTAGGTTAGGTATTGCTGGGTTAGGATACCTTTGCCTTTTGTGCTATACATTTCTATTTGGTGGCTTTCTGCGCTCTACTGTGCCCTACTATACTCTGCGGGGCTCTGGCGAGGCCAACATTAGCTTCTATGGCCCGAAAGGTTGCGACAGGATGCGTCTAGTAATGGTACGATTGGCTGGATTAGGTTATTGTAGCTTTGACGTTTGCTCTACACACCGCTATTTGGTGGCTTGCTGCGCTCTACTGTGCTCTACTATAATCTGCTCGATACTGGGGAAGCCAGGATTTGTGGCCATGGCTCGATAGGCTACGTTAGGATACGCCTAAGTAAGTTACGGTTTGTTAGATTAGGATAGGATAGCTTCGACTTTCATGCTATAAACCGCTATTTGGTAGACTTCAGCGATCTACATTCCTCTAATATGACCCGCTTGTCACTGGGTAGGCCAGCAATATCTTTCTCGGCACGTTATGCCTAGCTATGCTACGCTTGGCTTGGCTAGGTTAGGACAGGTTAGGATAGGATACCTTTGACCTCTGGGACGCGCACTGCAATGCGGTGGACTACTGCGATCTACTGTGCCCTGGTATTTTATCGTTGACTCTGGGGAGCCCAGCAATGTTTGTCCCGTCACGATAGGTTGAGATAGGTTACGCTTGGCTGGGCTGGGTTAGTATACGTTTGGCTAGGGTAGCCTTGCTATTTGTGCTATTGATTGCTATTCGGTCGGTATCTATGCACTGCATGGCTCTTCCAGCATCTGCTTGTATCTGGGGGGCCAGCAAATGCGGTCGTGGCACGCTAGGCTGGGTTAGGTTGCGCTTGGCTTGGATGGGATAGGACACGCTTGGTCAGGATGGTGTTGTCGTTTTCGCCGAACACTCCTATTCGGTGGATACCTGTGCGCTGCATTGCTATACTAGCATATGCTTGAACATGGGAGGCCAGCAATGGCGGACGTGGCACGTTTGTTTTGGGTCATGTACTGTTACGTTCGATCAGGATGTCCTCGTCTTCGCGTTATACACTGCTATTCGGTTGACATCTGCGATCTGTATTGCTGTACTGGCACCTGCTTTTCTCTGGGAGGCCAGCAATGGTTGTCGTGGCACGTTTGGTTGAATCATGCTACCCTTTGTTAGGTTAGGTTAGGCTAAGTTTGGTTAGGATGTCTCTGACTTTTGCCTTATACACCGCTATTCGAGGGATTTCTGCACTCTACTGTGTTCTAGTGTATCCTGCTTGGCTCTGGGGAGGCTAGCGATAGTGCTCTCAGCAGGTTAGGTTAAACTATGTTGCGTTTGGTTATGTTGGGTTAGGTTACGATTCGTTAGGATGGTTTCGACTTTCGTGCTGTGCTCTGCCATGCGGTGGACATCTGCGCTCTGCCGTGCTCTAATATATTCTGCTAGTCCCCGGAGGGGGGGGGGGCAGGAATAGGTGTCTCGTCTCGTCACGTATAGCTATTCCACATTTGGCTGTGTTGAGTTAGGCCAGGTTAGATTAGGATATCTTCGACTTTTGTACTGTACACTGCTATTTGTTGGCATTCTGCACCCTACCGTGCTCTAGTATATTCTGGTTTGCTCTGGGGAGGCCAGCAAAACTCTTCTCGGCATGTTAGGCTGAGATATGTTGCGTTTGGCTATCTTAGGATAGGATAAGCTCGGTTATGATGGATTCGACCTTTGTACTTTACACTGCGATTCGGTCGATACCTGTGCGCTGCATTCCTCGACTAGCTTCTGCATGGATCTTGGCAGGAGAGCAATAGCGAACGTGGCACGTATGGTTGAGATAAATTACGTGTGGATAGGTTAGGTGAGGTCAGGTTATGTTAGGAGATCTTCGACTTTTGTGGTATACACTACCATACGGCGGATTCATACGCTCTACTGTGCTCTACTATACTCTGCTCGGCTCTGGGGAGAACAGTAATTGTGATTACGTCGCGTTATGTTGAGTTAGGCTACGTATACTTATAGCACGTTTTGGCTATGCTAGGATGGAATTGCTCAGTCTTTTGTGCCATACTCTGATATTCGGTGAATATCTGCGCCCTATGGTGCTCTTATGTGTCCCGCTTAGCTCTGATGCGGCCAGGAGCAGCGGTCTCGGCATGCTTGGTTGAAGTGCGTTACGGTTCGTTTGGTTAGATAAGGAAGTTTCGGTGACGGTTTCTTTGACATTTGTTCCATACACTGCTATACGGTGTATTTCTGCGCTCTACTGTGCACCAATACGTTCTGCATGGCTCCGAGGGGGCCAGCTATACTATTCTCGGCACGTCAGTCTGTGATATGTTGCGTTTGGTGGTGTTACGCTTGGTACGGTTAGGATAGGGTAGCTTAGACTTTTGTCCTATACACTGCTCTTCGGTGGATTTCTGCGCTCTACAATGATCTACTATGCACTACTCTACTCCCGGGAGGCAAGCAATGGTGGTCGCTGTTCGTTCGGTTGTGCTAGTATACTTTCGATTGTGTTAGGTAACGCTGCGTTAGGTTACTGTAGCATTGACTTCCGTGTTACGAACTGTTGTTAGGTGGATTTCTGCAATCTACTGTGCTCTACTATACTCTGCTCGTATCTGTGGAGCCCAGAAATAGTGGCCGCTGCACGTTACCTTGAGCTATGTTACGTTCGCTTATTTTAAGGTTTGTTAGGTTTGCAAAACAATGGCTTGAACTTTTGTATTATACACTGTTATGCGGTGCATTTCTGCGCTCTGCTGTGCTCTAGTGTGTCCTGCTTTGCTCTGGGGAGGACAGCAATTGTGGTATTTGCACGCTAGGTTGCGATATGTTGCGTTCGCTTATGTTAGGTTAAGTTAAGTTTGGTCAGGGTGGTTTTGATTTATGTGCTGTACACTGCTATTCTGTGGACTTCTGCGCACTACTGTGCTCTTGTATATTCTGCTTTGCACTGGGGAGACCAGCAATAGTGGTCTCGGCACGCTAGGCAAAGTTAGGCTACGTTTGTTTGTACTACGTTTTGATATGGCAGAATACGAGAGCTTTGAGTTTTTTGTTATACACTGCTCTTCGGCATATTTCTGCTCTCTACTGTCCTCTAGTATGTTCTGCTGGGCGCTGTGGAGGCAAGCAATAATGGCCGCGGCACATTGGCTTTTTATTTGTTACGCCTGGTTAGGTCAGGTTTGGTTGGGTTAGGTTTGGATAGCTTTGACATACGTGCTCAAGGCTGATTTCCTATGGACTTCTGTGCTCCACTGTGCTCTATCACATTCTGCTTTTCTCTGGAAAGCCAGCATTAATGGTCATGGCTCGACAGGTTGCGTCGTGGTGCGCCTACCAATGTTACGATTGGTTAGGCAAGGATAGGGTAGCTTCGACTCTTGTGCAATACTCAAAAGCCAGCATTAATGGTCATGGCTCGGCAGGTTGCGTCGTGGAGCGCCTACCAATGTTACGATTGGTTAGGCAAGGATAGGGTAGCTTCGACTCTTGTGCAATACTCCGCTTCGGAAGATTTCTGCTCTCTGCATTCCTCTTCTGTACTATGCATGACTCCGGAGAGTCCAGTAATATTGTTCTCGGCACGTTAGTTTGAGTTAAGCGACGTTCGTTGAAGTTACGTTTGCTTGGTTTAGGCATGGATTGCACTGTCGTTCGTGGTATGACCAGCTTTCGGTGGACTTCTGCGCTCTTATGTGCTCTAGTACGTTGCGGTTGGCTCTGAGGAGGCCATCAATGGTGGTTACGTCACGCCAGGTTGAGAAATGTTACGCATGGTTTGGCTGGGTTCGGATATGTTTGGTTATTATAGCTTTGACTTTTGTGCGATACACTACTATTCGGTCGATACCTGTGCACAGCAATGCTCTACTGGCATCTGATGGTCTCCGTGCACGCCAGCAATAGCGGTCGTTGCAGGTTTGGTTGAGTTACGTTACGTTTGGGTAGGTTAGGTTAGGTTAAGTTTGGTAAGGATGGCTTTGACTTTCGTGCTATTCACTGCTATTCGCTGGATTTCTGCGCTCTGCTGCTCTCTATTATTTTCTGCTTGGATATGGGGATGCCAGCAGTGTTGGCCTCGGCACGTTAGTCTGAGGTATTGTGCGTTCGTTTGTGTTACGCTTGGTTATGTTAGGATGGGATAGCTTTGACTTTTACGCCATACACCGCTATTCGGTGGGTATCTGTGCTCTACATTGCCCTACTACACCCTGGTCGACTGCTGGGAGACCAGTAATAGCGGTCGTGGCACGTTTGGTTGAAATATTTTACGCTTGGTAATGATAGGTTATGCTTTGTTTGGGTATGATGGCTTTGACTTTTGTCTTATACACTGCTGTTCGATGTTTTTCTGCACACTGCTGTGCTCTAGTATAACCTGCTTGGCTCTGGGGAGGCCAGCGATAGTGGTCTCGGCGCGTTAGTTTAAATGATATTGCGTTTGGTTGTGTTAGGTTAGGTTACGTTTTGATAGGATGGCTTTGACTTTTGTGCTATGCTGTGCCATACGGTGGATTTCAGCGTTCTGCTCTGCTCTAGTAAGTTCTGCTTGGCTTCGGGGAGGCCAGCAATTGTTGTCTCGACAGGTTAGGTTGAGTTAGATTACGTTTGGTTACGTTACGTTTGGTTACGTTAGGAATAGACGGCCCTAACTTTTATGCTATAAACTGCATTTCTGTGGATTTCTGCGCTGTAGATTGCTCTATTGTTCTCTGCTTGGCTCTGTCGAGGCCAGCAATAGTAGTCTCGGCACGTTACGTTGAGTTATGCTACGTTCGGTTAGGGTAGCTTAGCGCAGGATACATTAGGGTATCATTGACCTTTGTGATATACACTGCCAGTCTATGGACTTCGGCGCGCTGCTCTCCTCTAATATGTTCTGCTTGGCAATGGGGAGGCCAGCAACGGAGGTCTAGGCGCGGTAGTCTGTGTTATCTCACGTTTGGTTGTGATAGGTTTGGTCCGGTTAGGTTTGGATAGACTTGACTTTTTTGCTTTATAATCCAATGCGGCGGGTTTCTGCGCTCTATTGTGCTCTCGCTTATTAAGCTTGTCTCTGGAGAGGTCAACAATGGTGGTCTAGGCACGTTAGATTGAGTTATGTTACGGTCGGTTATGACACGCTTCGTTTGGTTAGGATGGGTAACCACGAATATTGTGAAATTCACTGCTTTTCAGTCAATTTTTGCTCCCTCCATTGCTCTACTATACTCTGATAGACCCTCGGGATGCCAGAAATAGCGGTCGTGGCACGAACTATTGTGACAGGTTACGTTCGGTTAGGATACGTTTGTCTACGTTTCGTTAGGGAGGCTTTGACTTGTGTGATATACACTGCCATTCGGTATATTTCTGCGCTCCACTGCGCTCTAATATGCTTTGCTTGTCTCTGGGGAGGCGTGAATGAGTGGTCTTGGCACGTTAGCTTAAATTATGGTACGTTCCTTTATGTTACGTTAGGATAGCTTAGGACAGGGTAGCTTTAACTTTTGTGACATACACAGCTATTCGGAGGACTTTTACGCTCTACATTTCTCTTCTACATGCTGCTAGACACTCGGGAGAACAGTAACAGTGGTCGTGGAACGTTATATTGAGTTAGGCTACGTTCGATTAGGGTGTGTTAGACTATATTTGGTCAGGGTGGCATAGACTTTCGCGCTATACACTGTTATCAGGTGGATATCTGTGATCCACTCTGCTCTACTACATTGTGCTTGGGTCTGGGGAGGCCACGGGCAGTGGTCGCGGATCGTCATGTTGAGTTAAGCCACGTTCGGTTACGTTAGGTTAGGTCATGTTGGGCCGGGATATCTTCGACCTTTGTGCTATTCACTGTCATGCGGAGGATTTCTGCGCTCTACTGTGCCCTGTTACATTTTGCTTCTCTCCGTGGATGTCAGCAATAGTGGTCTGGTTGTGTCAGGTTGGGTCAGGCTTCGTTTGGGTGTGTTACGTTTGGCTAGGTTAGGATAGGTTACCTTGCCTTCTGTGCTCTTCACTGCTATTCGGCGGATCTCTGCGCGCTAATGCGCTCTAATATGCTCTGCTTGGCTCTTGGGAGGCCAGAAACAATCTTCTCGTAACGGCATGCTTAGATACACGACGTTTGGGTAGTTTAGGTACGGCCAGGTTAGGTCAGGTTATGCCTGACCTTTGTGCTACACACTGCAATGCTGTGGGTTTCCGCGCAATGCTGTGCTCTAGTACATTCTGTTTGTCTTTGTGGAGGCCAGCAACAGTGGTCTCGTCGCGTTAGGTAGTGTTAGGTTACGTTTGGTTTTGTTACGTTTGGTTAGGTTAGAATAATATACTTTTTCTTTTGTGCTATATACCGTTATTTGATGTGTATTTGCGCTCTCACATGCTACAATATGCTCTGCTTGACACTTGGGAGGCCAGTAATAGTGTTCTCGGCATGTTAGGTTGACTTCTGTTACGATTGGGTGTGCTAAGTTTGGCGAGGTCAGGAAAGTATAGGTTAGACCTTTGCGCAATACACTGCTGTCCGCAGATAACCGGCTCTGCTGAGTTACAATATTATCTGCCTGGATCTAGCGGCGCCAGCAATTGTGGTCTCGGCACGTTAGGTTGGGTTACGATACATTTACTTAGGTTAGGTTATGTCAAGCTCGGTCTCGTCACACTGCCTTTCGTGCTATACACTGGTATTCGGAGGATCTCTGCGCTTGACAGTGCACTACTATACTCTGCTTTGTCATGTTGGGGCCAGCAATAGCGGTCGCGGCGCGTTATACTATGTTGGGCTGCGTTACATTAGGTTAAGTTAGGTTAAGTTTGTTTAGGATTCCTGTGACCCTGGTGATATACACTGTTATCAGGTGGATTTTTGTGATCCATTCTGCTCTACTACATTATGGTGAGTCTGCGGAAGCCAGGACTAGCATAGTGGTCGCGGCACGTTATGTTCATCTATGCCACATTCCTTCAGGTTATGTTCGGTCATGTTAGGTTAAGATATCTTCGTCTTTTATGCTACTCACTGCAATGCGGTTGATTTTTGCGCACTACTATGCTCTAGCACATCCTGCTTATCTCTATGGAAGCCTGCAATAGTGGTCAGACCGTATTAGGTTGAGTTAGTCTCCGTTTGGGTTTGTTGCGTTTGGCTATGTTAGGAAAGGCTACTATGATCTCCGTGCTATTCTCTGCTATTCGGTAGATTTCTGCGCTCTAATGTGCTCTGATGTGATCTGCTTGGCCCTGGGGATGCCAGCAATATTGGTCTCCTCAAGTTATGCTTAGATACATTAAGTTCCGATAAGTACGGTAAGGTCAGGTTATGTCAGGTTATAGTTGACTTTTGCGCCATACACTGCAATTCTATTGTTTTCTGCGGTCTGCTATGCACTAGTATATTCTGGTTGGCTCTGTGGAGTCCAGCAACCGTGGCCTCGGCACGTTAAGTTGAGACATGCCACGTTTGGTTTTGATACGTTTGGTGAGGTTAGGGTAGGATATCTTAGACATCCGTACTATACACTGCTGTCTACGAATTCCTGCGCTCCACTGCTCTCTAATATTTCCTGCTTGGCTTTGGGGTGACCAGCAATATCGGTCCCGTCGTGACAGGTAGGGTTCGGCTACCTTCGGGTGTGTTACGTTAGGCTAGGTTAGGATAGGCGACCTTGACATTTGTCTCTACACACCTATTCCATGGGCTTTTATATTATACTCTGCTTTGCTGCATTCTGTTCGGCTCTGGGGAGGCCAGGAACAGTGGTCGCGTCACGTTATGTTGAGCTATGCCACGTTCCTTTAGGTTATGTTCGGTCATGTTAGGTTAGGATATCCTCGACTTTTGGGCTGCTCACTGCAATGCAGCGGATTTCTGCGCTACACTGTGCTTTGGTACATTCTTCTTGTCTTTGTGGAGGCGAGCAATGGCGGTCTCGTCAAGCTAGGCTTAGTTAGATTACGCTTGAATGTGTTACGTTTGGCTAGGTTAGGATAGGCTACATTGACTTTTGTGCTGTTTATTGCTATTCGGTGCATTTCTGCGCTCTAGTGTGCTCTAATACGCTCTGCTTGAAGTTGCGGGGGCCAGCAATAGCGGTCTCGGCGCGATATGTTTAGCTAAGCAACGTTTGCATCTGAAAAGTCTGGCTATTCTACGACAGAGTAGCTTAGACTTTTGTGCCACTGACTGCTATCCGGTGGACTTCTGTTCTCTACTGCACTCTATTATACTCTGTTTGGCTCTGTAGACGCCAGCAGCTGTGGTCGCGGCACGTTACTTTCAGATATGTTACGTTCGGTTAGGTTTGGCTAGGCCAGATTGGGTTAGGGTATCCCCGAATTTTGTAACATGCACTGCTAGTCGGTGGATTCCTGCGCTCTGCATAGCTCTGCTATACTCTGCTCAACTCTGTGGCAGCGAGGAATAGCGGACGCGGCACGCTAGGTTTAGGTAGGTTACGTTTGGCTAAGTTCGGTTAAGTTAAGTATAGTTATGACAGCCTTTACTTTGCGCTGTACACTGTTACACGGTGTATTCCTTTGATCTACTCTGCTCTACTACATTCTGCTTGACTACGGGGAGGCCGGGAGTAGCCGTTGCTGTACGCAATGCTGGGATATGCTGCCGTAGGTTAGGTCAGGTAAGGCCAGGTTATTCTAGGGTATCTACGGCATTTGTGCTACACACAGCAATACGGTATGTTTCTGCGCTCTACGTGCTCTAGCACATTCTGCTTGTATCTCTGGAGGCCAGAAATAGTGGTCTCGACGTGCTAGGTTGAGTTAGGCTTCGTTTGCGTATGACAGGTTCTATTAAGTTAGGACAGAGTAGCTTAGACTTTTGTGCTGTTCACTGCATTTCGGTCGATTTCTGCGCTCTACTGCGCTCTAATATGTTCTGCTTCGCACTGGTGCGTCCAGTAATTGTTGCCTCGGTGCGTCACTTTGAATTAGGTTATGCAATGTTTGGATAGGATAGATTATGTTTGGTTAGGGTAGCCTTAAGATTCGCGCTATACACTACTATCCGCTTGATTCCAGTTGTCTACTGTGCTGTACTACATTCTGCTTGGCTACGGGGAATCCAGCAGCAGTGGTCGCGGCACGCTGTGTTGTGTCGTACTGGGTTTGGAAAGGTAAGGTTATGTTAGCTTAGGTCAGGGTATGCTTCGTGGGGACCGTCCCCCACTCTCGTTGTCACGTAGGTCATGGAGAACACGGGCAAGCGGCTGGAATTACACCCGTTCGAGAGACCGTGGTGCGGGCTCGTGGCTCCTGCAGGCTATGCGTGCGTGCGGGGCGGTGGTATGCGTGCTCTACTGTGCTCTGGTATATTCTGCATGGCTCTGGGCATTCCAACAATAGTGGTCTCGGCACGTTAGGTTGAATTCTGCTACGTTTGCTTATGTTACGTTTGGTCAAGTTGGGATAGAATGGATCAGACTCTTGTGCCATTCACTGCTATTGGGTGGACTTTTGCCCTCTATTGTGATCTAATCTGTCCTGTTTAGCTTTGAGGTGTCCAGAATTGGTTTACTCTTCATGTTAGGTTGTGTTGGGTTTCGGTCCATTAGGTTAGGATAGGAAGGCTTGGTTAGGATTTCTTGGACGTTTGCGCTGTACACAGATGTTCGTTGCGTTCCTGATATCTAATGCGCTCCAGTATGCTTCGCTTGGATCTGGGAGGCCAGCAGTATTGGTCTCGTCACGTTATATTTCGCTACACTGCGTTCGGGCACGTTAGGTTAGGCCAAGATACGTCATGATGTGTTTCACCTCTGCTGTATACACTGCCAAACATTGGATTCCTGCGCTATACTGCGCTTTGGAGCATTCTACTTGTCTCTGTGGAGGCGAGCAACGGGAGTCTCGTAAAGTTCGGCTGAGTTATGCTACGTTTGAGCCTGTCACGTTTGGATAGGTTAGGATATGCTACATCGGCATCTGCGCTTTACACTGCTACTTGGTGCATTTCTGTGATCTACTGTGCTCTGCTACTTTCTGCTTTGCTTCGGGGAGGCCAGGAGTACTGGACGCGGAACGTAGTGTTGGGTTGTGCTGCGTTCGGTTAGGTTAGAATAGGCCAGGTTAGGTTAGGATATCTACGGCTTTTGTGCTATTCAATGCAATGCGGTCGATTTCTGCGCCCCACTGTGCTCTGGTACATTCTGCTTGTGTCGGTGGCAGCGAGCAGTATAGGTCTCGCCATGTTAGGTTGTGCTGGGCTACGTTCGTATATGTTACGTTTGGTGAGGATAGGAGAAGAATGTTTTGGCTTTTTTGCTATACACTGCTAGCCGCGTGTGACTGCGCTCTACCTTGTTCCAATATTGACTGCTTGGCTATGGCGAGACCAGCAGTAGTGGTCTCGGCACGTTAGGCTTCGTTATGTCACATTTGGTTAGGTTTGGTTTCGTCCAGCTCAATCTTCTTATCCTTGACTTTCGTGCTGTGCACTGCTATTCGGAGTATTTCTGTGTTCGATTATGCTTTTCTATACTCTGCTTGGTCCTGTGGAGGCCAGCGATAGTGTTCGCCGCAGGTTATGTTAGTTAGGCTACGTTTGATTATGCTATGTTAGGTTTAGTTTGGTTAGAATACCTTTGACTTTCGTGCTGTACACTGTCTTCAGGTTGATTTCTGTGATCTAGTCTGGTCTACTACATTATGATTGGGTCTGGAGAGGCCATGAGTAGGGGTCACGGCACTTTACGTTCAGCTACGCTGCGTTCCCTTAGGTTAGGTCATGTCAGGTTGGGTTAGGATATCTTCAACTTCTGTGCTATACACTGCTCTCCCGCGGATCTCTGCGCTCTATTGTGCTGTACTATACTTTGCTTGGCTCTGGGGTGGCCAGTGAAAGTGGTCCCTCCATGATAGGTTTAGCATGGTGACGCTTCGTTTGGTCGGGTTTGAAAGGCTCGGTTAGGATTTCTTTGACTTTTGCCCTATAGACTGCTATTCGGTGGATTTCTGCTCACTACATTGCTCTACTATACTCAGCTCGACTATGCGGTGGCGAGCAATAGTGGTCGTGGCACGTCAGATTGTGTTACGTTTCGTTAGGTTAGGTTAGGCTAGGGTAGGTATGGTTATGGAGCCTCTGACTTTCGTGCTATACACTGTTATCATTTGGATCCTTGCGATCTACTGTACTCTACTACCTTATGGTTGGTTCTGGGAATTCCTGGAGTGGTGGTCGCGGCACGTTATGTTCAGCTATGCTTCGTCCTTTCAGTTTACGTTCGGTGAGGTTAGATTAGGATATTCTGGACTTTTGTGCTATACGCTGCTATGCCGTGGATCTCTGCGTTCTACGTAGCTCTACTATACTCTGCTCGACCGTGGGGCGGAGAGAAATAGTGGCCGCGACAGGTTAGGTTGAGTTATGTTATGATTGGTTAGGTAAGGTTAGGTTACGTTTGGATAGTATAGTTTCTACTTTCGTGCTGTACACAGTTATTTGGCGTACTTGTGTGATCTACATTGCTCTACTACAACCTGCTTAGCTCTGGAGAGGCCAGGAGCAGTGGTCGCTTCACGCTGCGTTGAGATATGCTACGCTTGGTTAGGTCAGCTTTGGTGAGGTTGGGTTATGATACCTTCAATCTTCGTGCTATTAAACGCAATGCGGTTGATTTCTGTGCACTAATGTGCTCTAGTACATTCTGATTTTCTCCATGTAGGCCAGAAGTAGACGGTCTCGTCATGTTAGATTGAGCTAGGCTTCGTTTGGTTATGCCACGTTTGGCTATGTTAGAATATGCTACTGTGACTATCGTGCTTTACACTGCTTCTCGGAGGGTTTCTGTGATCTACTGCAGTCTACTACATTCTGCATTGCTCTGGGGAGGCCAGGAGCTGTGGTTGCGGCACGCTATGTTGGGCATTGCTATATTTTGGTAGGTTTGGTTAGGTCAGGTTAGGTTTGAATATGTACGGTTTTTTCGCTGATCACTGCAATGTGGTGGATTTCTGCGAACTACTGTGCTCTAATACGCTCTGCTTGTCTCCGTGGTGGCCAGCAATAGTAGTCTGGTCGTGATAGGTAGAGTTAGGATTCGTTTGTGTGTGTTACGTTTGGCCGGGTTAAGAGAGGATACTCTGACCTCTGCGCAATTCACTGGCTTTTGGTAGATTTCTGCGCTGTAGTGTGCTCTAATGTGCTCTGCCTGGCTCTGGGAATGCCAGCAATATTGTTCTCGTCAAGTTATGTTTAGATACACTACATTTCGGTAGGTAGGGTAATGTCAGGTTATGTCAGGATATGTTTGACTTCGGCGCTATACACGGCAATGCGGTGGATTTCTGCGCTCTGCTGTGCTGTAGTATATTCTACTTGGATCTGGGGAGGCCGGGAGTAGTGTCCACGGCGCGTCATTTTTTGTTAGGCACCGCTTGGATATGTTACGTTTGGCTAGGCTAGGATACGCTACCTTGACATTTGTGACATACGCTGCTGTTCGGAAGACCTGGGCCCTCTACCGTGCTATAATGCGTCCTGCTTGTCTCTGGGGTGGAGTCTATTGGTGTTCTCGGCACGGCAGTTTGAGTTATGTTTCGTTCCGTTGGGTTAGGTTAGGAAGTCTTGGTTAGGATTTCTTTGACATTTGTGCTGCACACCGCTATTTAGTGGATTTCTGAGCCCTACATTGCTCGACTATGCACTGCTCGACTTTGGGGGGGGGGGCCAGAATTAGTGGTCCTGCCACGTTAGATTATGTTAGCTTACGTTCGGGTAGGTTAGGTTAGTTTCAGTTTTGTTAGTATGGCTTCGACTTTCGTGCTATACACTGTTATTCGGTGAAATTCTCTGATCGCCTGTGCTGTACTGCATTCTGCGTGGCTCTGGGGAGGCCGGGTGCTGTGGTCGCGGCACGTCGGCTTGAGAAATGCTGCGTTTAGTTAGGTTATGTTAGCTTGGGTTAGGTATTGATGTTTACGACTTATGTGCCATACACTGCGATCCCATGGACTTCTGCGCTCTGCTGTCCTCTAGTAAGCTCTGCTCGACTCTGGGGATACCAGCAATAGTGGTCTGTATACGTTAGGTTGAGTTATGTTACGTTTGCTTATGGTAATTTTGGACGCATTGGGATAGGATAGCTTCGACTTTTGTGCTATACACTGATATTCGGTGGACTCCTTCTCTTTAGTGCGCTTTAGGATTTTCAGCTTGGCCTTGGGGTGGACGGCAATACTGTTCTCGGCACGTTAGCATGAGCAAGGTTACCATCCGTTAAGGTAGATTAGCTTGGGTTTGGTCTGTGTAGATATTACTTTGTGCTACACACTGCCTTTCTATGGATATCTGGGGCCTACTGTCCACAAGCAAGTTCTGATCGACTCTGTAGAGGCCAGCAATTTTCGCCTAGGTACGTTAGGTTGAGCTATGGTACGTTTGGTTACATTAAGGGTAGATAAATTAGGATAGGACAGCTTTGACTTTTGTGCTATACACTGCTATCCGCGGATTCCTGCGCCCTACCGTGTTCTAATATTTTCTGGGGAATCCAGCGATACTGATCTCGCACGTTACGTTGGGTTATGTTACGTTTGGTTAGGTTAGGTTTTGTCAAGCTCGGTCAGGTTGTCTTTGACTTTCGTGCTATACACTGACATTCCGTGGATTTCTGCGCTCCAATGTGCTCTAATATGCTTTACTTGGCTCTGGGGAGGCGAGCCATAGCGGCTGCGGCACATCAGGCTGTGATACGTTACGATCGGTTAGGTTAGGTTAGGATACGTTTTGGTTAGTGTAGCTACTCCTTTCGTGCTAAACACCATTGTTCGGTCTATCTCTGCCGCCTACTGTGCTCTACAATATTCTGCTTGGATCTGGGGAGGTCAGGAGCAGTGTTCGCGGTACGATATGTTGAGCCATGCTATGTTCGGTTAGGTAAGGTTAGGTCATGTTTGGTTTGGGTATCTCCAACTTATGTGCTATCCACTGCTACTCGGCGAATTTCTGCGATCTACATTGCTCTACAATACTCTACTCGTCTCTCGGGGTGCCAGAAATAGTGGCCTCAGCACGTTACGCTAAGTTGGGTTACGCTAGGCTTGGTTAGGTTAGGCTACGCTTGGAAAGGATGGCTTTGGCTCTTGCGCCAAACACCGCTATTCCGCGGATTTCTGCGCCCTACTGTAACCCAATACGTTCTGTTTGGCTCTGGGGAGTCAGGAAATGGTGGTAGTGTAGCGGTAGGTTGAGTCATGTTACGATTTGTTATGTTAGGGTAAGGTAGCTTTGACTTTTGCGCTACGCACTGCTGTTCGGCAAATATCTGCCTTCTGCATTGCTCTGCCCTCCTCTGCTTTTCTCTGAGAAGGCCAGCGCTAGTGGCCGTGTCGCGTTTGGTTTAACTAGGTTACATTTGGCTTGCATATGTTAAGTTATATTTGTTAAGTGTGGCATCGACTTTTTTCCTTGACGGTGCCATTCGTAGGATTTCTGGTATCCGGTGTGCTATAATATTTACTGCTTTGCTATGGGGAGGGCAGCAATAGAGTTTGGGGCACGTAAGGTCGAGTTAGGTTACGTTTGGTTAAGTTCTGTTAGGATAACTTTGACTTTCGTGCTCTACACTGTTATTCCGTGGTTTTCGGCCCTCCACTGCGCTGTACTGTAATCTGCTTGGCACCGGGGAGGCGTGCAATCGTTGTCGCGGCACCTTACGTTGAGCATGGTCATGTCAGGTCAGGTAATGTTAGTTTGGGATAGGCTTCGGTATTTTTGACTTTTCTGCCGTACACCGCGGTTCTCTGGATTTCTGCGCTCCACTCGCCTCTAATATATTCTGCCTGGCTCTGGTGAGGCCAGCAATAGTGCTGGCGGCACATTAGGTTGCGTTTGGTTACGCCTGTACTGCTACGATTTGTTAGGTTAGGAAAGGATAGCTACGGCATTTGTGCTGCACGCTGACATTCGGATGATTTCTCCAATCTACTGTGCTCTAATATACCCTGCCTTGCTCTGGAGTGGCCAAAGGTAGTGGCCGCGGCACGTTAGGTTTTATTAGGCTACGTTCTGTTGGGTTATTTTAGCATGTGTTACGTTCGGATAGCTTTGGCGTTTCTGCTACACACTGCCATTCTATTGACCTCTGCGATCAATTCTCCTCCAATATGTCCTGCCTGGCACTGGGGAGGCTGCCAACAGTGGTCGCGGCACTTTCGGTTGTGTCAGGTTACGTTTGGGTATGTTAGGGTACGACGAAGTAGGATAGGGTAGTTATGATCTTTGTGCTCCACACCGCAATTCTATGGACCTCTGCGCCGTATCCTGCACTATCGCAATCCGCCTATCCCCTGGGACGCCAGGAATGGTGGTCGCGACCCGTTAGGCTGAGTTATGTTACGTTTGGTTGGGTAAGGATAGGGTAACTTTGACTTTTGTCCCATACACTCCATTCAGTGGATTTCTGCGCCCTACTGCGCTCGAATATGTTCTGCTTGTCTCTGGGGAGGCCAGCAATGATGTTCGTGGCACGTTTGGTTGAGTCATGTTACGTTTCGTTTCCCTAGATTAGGCTTTGTTTGGTTAGGGTGGCTTTGAATTTTGTGCTATGCACTGCAATTTGGTGGCTTCATGCTCTCTACTGCGCTCTGCTATACTCTGCTGGTCTCTCTCGGTGCCAGCAATAGTGGTCTCTGCACGTTCGATTGAGTTATGGTGCGTTCGGTTAGGTTATGTTCGTTTAGGTTTGGTTTGGATATCTGTGACTTTCATGGCATATGCTGTTATTCGGTGGTCTTCTGTGCTCTTCTGTGATCTACGATATTCTGTACGACCCTGGTGAGGCTAGCAATAGTGGTCGCTGCACGTTGTGTTATGGTACGTGTGGTTATGGTACGATTGGTTAGGTTAGGAGAGGATAGCCTAGCCTTTTGTGCTCTATACTGCTATTCTGCGATCTTCTGCGATACACCGTGCTCTAGGTTGCTCTGCTCGACTCTGGGGTGGCCCGTAATAGTGGCCGCTCATGTTAGGTTTAGTTAGGTTACGTTCGGCTGTGTTACGGTTGGCTTGTTTAGGAGAGGGTAGCTTTGACTTTTGTGCTATATACTGCTATTCGGTGGATTCCGGTGCTTCACTGTGATCTGATATGTTCAGCTTTGCTCTGGAAGAGACAGCAGTAGTCATCTTGGAACGTAATGCTTAGCTAGGCAACGTTTGTCTTGGTTACGTTAGTTCAGTTCAGGTGAGGAAATCTTTGACCTTCGCGCTTTCCACTGAAACGGCGCGGATGCCTGTGGTCTACTGTGATGTAGTATATTCAGCTTGGCTCAGGGGAGGTCAGCAATAGCCGTATATGGCAGTTAGGCGGGGCTAAGTTACGTATGGTTAGGTTAGAGGAGGTTAGCTTTGTCTTTTGTGCTATACACTGTTATTCTGCGCTCTACTGTACTCTAATGCACTCTGCTTGGATCTGGGGAGGCCAGGAACTCTGGTCCCGGCAAGATAGGTTGAGATATGCTACGTTCGGCTTGGTTAGGTTTGGTTAGTGTGGCTTTGACTTTTGTGCCATACTCTGCTATTCGGCCGATATAAGCGATCTGCATTGCTCTGCTATCCCCTGTTTGCCTACAGGAAGGCGAGTGATATTGGTCGTGGTACGTTCGGATGCGCTGGGTTGGGCTTGAATATGTTACGCTAGGTAATATTTTGTTAGGATGGCTGTGTCTTTTGTGCTATACTCCGCTATACGTGGGATTTCCGTGCTCTATAGTGCTCTGGTATATTCTACTCGGCTATATGAAAGCCAGTAGTAGCGCTCTCGGCACGTTTGGCAGGGCTATGTTGCGTTTGGTTATGCTACGTTTGCTTAAGTCTGGACAGGGTAGCTTTGATTTTTGTGCCACGCACCGATATTCGGTGCATTTCTGCGCTCTACAGTGGTCTACTAAGCCCGGCTCGACACTCGGGATGCCAGCAATAGTCGTGGGACGTTAGGTTGAACTAAGTTACGTTTGTTTATTTTAGGTTAGTATGATTTTGGGAAGGATAAAATTGACTTTCTTCCTGCACAAAGATATTCGGTGAATTCCTGCTATCTGCTGTAGTCAGATATGCCATGCTTTGCTCTGGAGAGGCCAAAAAGCGTGGCTGCATCACGGTAGGTTTAGTCACGTTACAGTTGGTTAGGTTATGTTAGCATGGGTAAGGTATGGATAGCCCTGACCTTTCTGCTATTCACCGCCATTCTATTGGTTTCCGCGCTCCGCTCTCCTCTAATATATTCTGCTTCGCTTTGTGGAGGCCAGGAATAGTGGTCTCGGCGCGTTAGATTTAGTTAGGCTGCGCTCGGTTAGGTTATGTTAGCTTGGGCTATGTTTGGATGACTTTGCCTTTCGTGGTATAAACTGTTGTACGGTGGATTTGTGAGCTTTACTGTGCTCTAGTATATTCTGCTTGTCTCTGGGGAGGCAAGCAATATTGGTCTCGGCGCGTTAGGTTTAGTTGAGCAACGTTCGGTTATGTTACATTTGGCGACGTTAGGATATAGTAGCATCAACTTTTGCGCTTTGCACTGCGATTCTAAGGACTTCTGCGCTGTACTCCCTGCTGGTCTGTTCTGCTTGGCTCTGAGGAGGGTAGCAACAGTGGTCTTGGCGCGGTAGGAATGGTTGTGTTACGTCTGGTTAGGCTAGAATAGGTTTACAGTGACTTTTGTGTTATACTCTGCTACACCGTTGATTTCTGCACTCTTCTTGCTCCTCTGTGGTTTGATCGTCTCTGGGGAGACCGGCAGCAGAGGTTTCGGCTCGTTAGGGTAACTTATGTTTCGCTTGTTTATATTACGTTTGGAAATGTTATTATAGGATAGAATTGACTATAGCCCCATACACTGAATTTCGGTTGGTTTCTACGCTCTACATTGCTCTACTATAGTATGCTAGACTCTGGGGATGCCAGTAATAGTGGTCTTGGCACGATAGACTGAACTGGGCTACGTATGGTTAGGTTATGTTATCGAGGGTTATGCTTGGAGGGCTTTCACTTTCGTGGTGTACACTGTTGTTCGGTGTACTTCCGCGATATACTATGCTCTTCCATATTCTGCTTTGTGCTGGAGCTCCAGAAATAGTGGCCGCGGCTCGCTATGCTGAGTATGGCTTCGTTTGGGTTAGGTTTGGTTGGCTTCGACTTTTCTGCTATGCACTGAGATTCCATGCATTTCTGCCATCTACTCTCCTCTAATATGCTCTGCTTAGCATTGGGGTGGACAGCAACAGTAGTCTCGGTACGTCATGTCACATTAGGCTTTGATATCTTAGGCTAGGACAGCTATAACTGTTGTGCTATACATTGCCATACGAAGGACTTTTGCTCTCTGCTATGATCTAATATTCCCTGCTTTGCTCAGGGAATGCCAAAGATGGTGGGCGCGGCGCGTTAGTCGGCGATATGGTACATTCGGTTGTTTTAGGTTTGTTTGTGATTGGTCAGGATTTCTTTGGCATTCGTGCTATACACCGCCCTTCTATGGACCTCTGCGCTCTATTCTAACCTAATACGCCCTGCATGGCGATGGGGAGTCCAGCAACAGGTGGCTAGGCACGTTAGGTTGGGTTAGGATAGAATGGTATGGCAATGTTTGTTTGGGTTATGTGCGGATATCATTGAATTTCGTTGCATAAACCGTTGTGCGGAGCGTTTCTGCGCTCTACTGTGCTATGCTATATTCGGCTCGGCCCTGAGGGACCAGCAATAGCGGCCGCAGCACGTTGTGTTGAGATAGTCCTCGTTTGGTTAGGTAACGTTGGCTTGGGCTAGGCTTGGATAGGTATGACCTTTCCGCTATAAAATGCGATTCCATATATTTCTGCGCTCCATCCCCTCTAATATGTTCTGCTTGGCTCTGGGAAGGCCCGCAATGGTGGTCTATACACGTTACGTTTGGTTACGTTACGTTCGGGTATGATAGGTGTGGTTAGGTGTGGTCTGGATATCTCTTACTTTTGTGATACAAACAGCAATCCGGTGGATATCTGCAGTCTACTGTGCTCTAATATATTTCGCTTGGCTCCGCGGAGGACAGCAATAATGATCTCGGCGCGTTAGGTTGAGATAAATTACGTTTGGTTAGGTTAGGATGGTGCGAGTTAAGTTAGCATACCTTTGACTTCTCTGCTTTTCATTGCCATTCCATGGACTTCTGCGCTCTACAATCCTCTAATATGTTCTGCTTTGCTGTGGGGAGTTTAGCAATAGTTGGCCCGGCTCGTTACGTTTAGATAGCTTATGCTCGGTTTGGATAGGTTGAGCCTGGATCGGTCAGGACTACCTTCACGTCTGCATTACACACCGCCTTTTGGTGTCGTTCTGCGCTCTTCTGTGTTCCAGTATACTCTGCTTTTCGCTGGGAAGGCCAGAAACAGTGGTCTCGGCACGTTAGTTCAAGTTAGATTGTGTTTGTTCATATTACGTGTGGATATGTGCTTATAGGACGGAATTGACATTTGTGCTATTGACTGCTATTCGGTTGATTTCTAAGCTCTACATATCTCTACTGCACTCTAGTCGAATCTGGGGAGGCCAGCAATAGTGGTCTTGACACGGTCCGATGAGTTAGGCTACGCTAGGTTATGCTGCGTTCCCTTGCTTTATTTGCGGATAGCGTCGATTCTCGTGTCATGCACTGTTATTCGCTGCATTTCTGCGCTCCACTGTGCTCTACTATATTTTGCTTGGCCCTGGGGTGTCCAGCAATAGTGGCCGCGGCTCGCTACGTCAAGTTATGCTTTGATTGGTCCGTTTACATTTGTGTGGGTTGCGTTTGGCAGGCTTAGGCTTTTCTGCTATACACTGAGATTCTGTGGATTTCTGAGCTCCACTTTCTTGTAATATGCTCTGTATAGACCTGTGGGCGGGGGGGGGGCAGCAATAAGGACGTTAGGAAGGGTTAGGCTCCTTTCGCTTATGTTACGTTTGGTTATGTTAGGATGGGATAGATTTGACTTTCGTGCTATACACTGCTGTTCGGAGGGTTCCTACGCTATACAGTACTCTGCTCGATTTTGGGCAGGCCTGTAATAGTGGTCTCGGCGCGAAAGGTTGAGCTAGGCTATGCTTGGTTAGGTTATGTTAGCTTGGGCTTGGTTTGGATAGCTTAGCCTTTCGTGGTACAAAGTGTTGAACGGTCGACTCCTGCACTCCACTGTGCTCTGGCGCTTTCTGTTTGGCTCTGTGGAGGACCACAAGAGCGGTCTCGGCATGTTAGGTTGTGTCAGGCAATGTTTGGTTATGTTCTGTATGTTTGGGTTAGGCTTGGGTAGCATTGTCTTTTCTGATATACCCTGCGATTATATGGATTCCTGCGTCCTACTCACAACAAGCGTGTGTCAATTGACTCTCTGGTTGCCAGGAATAGAGGTCGCGGCGCGTTAGGGTTAGATAGGTAACGCTACGTCATCTTACGATTTGCTCTGTTAGGAGAGGATGGTTTTGACTTTAGTGCTATAATCTGTTATTAGATGCATATCTGCTCCCTACAGTGGCCTAATGCCTTCAGCATGGATCTGCGAATGCCAGCAATAGTAGTCTGTTACATAGTGACAGGTTACGTTCGCTTAGGCTGGTTCAGGCTAAATTTTGTCAGGATAGTTCTAACTTTTGTGCTCTACACTGCTATTCGGTCGATTTCTGCGCTCCACTGCGCTCTAGTATGTCTTGCTTGACACTGGGGTGGGCAACAATAGCGGTCTCGGCACGTTAGATTGAGGCAAACTATGCTTGGTTATGACATGTTAGTCTGGGTTAGGCTTGGGTAGCTTAGACTTTTCTGATATACACACTGACTCTTTGGATTTTTGCGTTCTACACTACACTAACGTGTTCTGCTCGGCACGTTAGTTTGAGTTACGTTACGTTTGATTATGTTACGGTTGACTATGTTATGGGAGGGTAGCTTTGACTTTAGCGCCATAGTCTGCTATCAGATTGATTTCTGCTCCCTAGAGTGCTTTACATTTTTCAGATTGTCTGTGGGAATGCCAGCAATAGTGGTCGCGGCGCGTTATGTCGTGTCAGGTAACGTTCTGATAGGTTTGTTTAGGCTAAGTTCGGCCAGGATGGCTTTAACTCTTGTTCTGTACACTGCTATTCAGTGGACCTCTGCGCTCTACTGCGCTCTAGTACGTCCTGCTACGCTCTGGGGGGGGGGGTGGCAGTAATAGTGGTCGCGGCTCGTCAGGGTAAGTTAGGATACGTTCGGTTATATCACGATTCCCTTTGCTAGGAGAGGATAGCTATGTCTTTTGTGCTATTGTCTGCAATTCGGTGGCTTTCTGCGCACTACTGTGAGCTAGTATGGACTGCTTGGCTCTGGGGAGGGCAGCAACAGCGGTCACGGCACGTTAGGTTGGTTAGGCTACGGTTTGTTCAGTTTCTTTTGGTTAGGCTCGGGTAGCTTTGGCTTCTCTAACTTAAACTGCGATCCTATGGATTCCTGCGCTCTATCCTCCACTAATATGTTCCGCTTGGCACTGAGGAGGCCAGCAATGGTGGTCGCTGCACTTTATGATGAGCCTTGCTACGTTCGGTTAGGTTGATATAGGCGACGTTTGGTAATGATAGCTTTAACTATTGTGCTGTACACTGCTATTTGATGGATATATGAGATCTACTGTTCTCTAGTATGACCTGCTCTGCACTGCGGTTGGCAGAAATAGCGGTCTCGACTCGTTAGCTTGAGTTGGGCTATGTTTGACTATGTTCTGTTCGTTTCGGTTAGGTTTGGGCAGCTTCGACTTTTCTAATATACACTGCGATTCTATGGGTATCTGCGTCCTGCTCTCCACTAATGTCTTCTGCTTGTCTCTGGGAATGCCAGTGATAGTGGTCGTAGCACTTTAGATTGTGGTTGGTTACGCCTGATTATGCTACGATTGGTTAGGTTTGGAGAGGATACCATGACTTCAGTGCTATAGCCACTGTTATGTGGACCTGTGCGCCCTGCAGTTCTCTAGTATCTTCAGCTTGGCTCTGGGAAGACCAGCAATGGTTGTATCGGCAGGATATATTGAATCATGTTACGATCGGTTATGTTGTGTTTGGATAAGTTTGATTTGAGTAGCTTCAACTTTCGTTCTGTACACCGATATATGGTGCATTTCTGTGCTCTGCTGTGCTCTAGTATCTCTTGCTTCTCTCTGGGGTATGCAACAATAGCCGTCTCGGCACGCTAGGTTGAGTCAGGCTATGTTTTGTTACAGACTGTTTGTATAGGTTTGGCTTGCGCCGCTTTGACCTTTCTGATGTACACAGCGATGATGTGGTTTTCAGCGTTCTTCTCTACACTTACTTGTTCCGATTGGCGCTGGTGAGGACAGCAATGGTGGTCGCGGCACGTTAGGTTGAGTTAGGTTGCGTTGGGTTATGTTATGTTTGGTTAGGTTGGGAGAGGATAGCTGTGACTTTAGGGTCATAGTCTGCTATTAGGTGGATCTCGGTGCCCCACAGTCCTCTAACGTTTTCAGCTTGACTCTTGCAAGGCCAAAAATGGTGGCCTCGGCACGTTTAGATTAGCCTGGTTACGCTCGGTTATGTTACGTCAGTCTAAGTTTGGTCACGATATCTCTACTTTTTGAGCTTTACACTGCTAGTCAGCTGATTTCTGGGCTCCCGTACGTCCCGTATGTCTAGTATGTCCAGCTTAGCTCTGGGCGGGGCAACAGAAGCGGTCTCGGCACGTGAGGTTGTGTGTGGTTGACCTATGTTACGTTTGGTTAGACTAGGAGAGGATTGCTTTGACTTTTGTGCAATAGTCTGCCATTATGTGGATTTCTACGACCTACAGTGCTCTAATATTTTCAGCTTGGCTCCGGGAAGGCCAGCAATAGTGGTCTCGGCTCGTTATGTCGGGTCGGGTCGTTATGTTCGTTCGGTTATGTTGAGTTAGGCAATATTTGTTCAGGGTATTTTTAACTTTTGTGTTGTACACAGTTATTCGGAGGACTTCTGCACTCTACTGTGCTCCGGCAGGTCCTGCTTGACTCTGGGAAGGGCAGCAATGGCGGTCCCGTCACGTTAGGTTCAGATATGCTATGCTTGGTTTCGTTCTGTTGGTTTGGGTTAGGTTTGGCTAGCCGTGACTTTTCCGATATACACAGTGGTTATATGGATTTCTGCGTTCTACCCTTCACCAGCGTGTTCCGCTTGACTCTGCGGAGGCTAGCAATAGTGGTCGCGGCACGTTACATTGTGTTGGGTTATGTTTGGCTATGTTACGTATGGTTATGTTAGGAGAGGATGGCTTCGTCTTTAGTACTATAGTCTGCAATTATGTGAATTTCTGCGCTCTACTGTGCTCTAATATGCTCTCATGTGCCCTGGAGTGGCGAGCAATAGTGGTCGCGGTTAGGATGGGTTATGTTACGTATGTCAATGTTACGCTTTGCTAGGTCAGGGTAGGATATCACCGACTTTTGAGCTATACAGCGCTATTTGATGGATTTTTACTACCCGCTGCGTTCCAATATGTTCTGCTTGCCTCTGTGGTGGCCAGCAATATTGGTTTCGGCACGTTGGGTTGGGATATGCTTCGTTTTGTAGGGTTACGTTAGCACCGGTTGGGTTTCGACAACTCAGACTTTTATTCCTTACACTGCTATTCTATGGATATCTGTGCTCTGCTCTCTTCTATTATGCTCTGCTTGTCTCTTTTGAGGCTAGCGATACTGGTAGCGGCACGTCAGGTTTAGTCCGATTCCGTTCGGTTATGTTAGCTTTTGATACCGTTGACTTCTTTGCTCAGCTCTACTATCGTATGGATTTCTGCACTCTACTGTACTCTACCATGTTCTGCTTGCCTCTAGTGGCGCCAGCAGCAGTGGTCGCGACAAGTTAATGTGGGTTATGCTACGTTTGGTTAGGCAATGCTAGGTTATGTTTCTTCAGTATATGTTCCCTTTCCGCGCTATACACTGCTGTACGGAGGGTTTGTGTGTTCCACTGTGCTCTAGCATGCTCTGATTGGCTCTGCGGAGGCCAGCAGTGGTGATATCGGCACGTTATTTTGACTTGTGGTACGTATGGTTATGTTAGATTATGTCAGGTCATTTTTATTGTTCTAGCCACAATTCTTAGTAAAGAATATTTAATAATTTAAAAGAAAATTGCTATAAAAATTAAAAACTTTAAGAATGTAATATTTATAAAAAAAATTAATATTAGTGATTAAATTGTTTTAATGATTAAATTAGTAACTAGTTTATATAACGTATTAGAATAATATTATATATATATATAAGGAATTCGGCAAAGAAAATAATTTAATATTTATATTCACCTGTTCACCAAAGACATGTCTTATAAAATTTAATTTTAAGTCAATCTGCTCAATGAATTTATTTAAATGGCTGCAGTATATTGACTGTACAAAGGTAGCATAATCAATTGTCCTTTAATTAGAGAATGGAATGAAAGAATTAATGAGATATATACTGTCTCAAATATACATTATGAAATTAAATTTTTTGTCAAAATGCTAAAATAAGATTGTGGGAAAATAAGACCCTATAGAATTTTATGTAATTAATATTTTCAATTTTTTATTCATTTTAAGAACATTAATTATATTTAATTGGGAATATTAATAGCTTTAATTAACTTTATTTTAAAATAATACTTTGATTTAAGTAAAATTAATTAGATATAAATTTATTAGTAAGAAAAATAAATTACCTTAGGGATACCAGCGTAATATCTTCTTAAAGTTCGTATTAATAAAGATGTTTGCGACGTGGATGTTGAATTAAGATAAATTTTAAATGTAGCAATTCAATAATTAGGTTTGTTCGACTTTTAAAATCTTACATGATTTGAGTTCAAATCGACGTAAGTCAGGATATCTTGGATTTTTCTGCTTTACTATGCATTTCGGCGGGTTTCTGCGATACATTGTGCTCTAGTATACTCCGCTTGGCCCTGGAGAGGTGAGCAATAGTGTTCTATGCACGTAAAGTCGTGTTATGTTACGCTTTGGTTTGTTATGTTTGCATAGGTTAGGCATGGATAGCTTCGGCCTTTGCGCTGTGCACTGCAATGCGTCGGATTTCTACGCTCCACTGTGATCTGATATGTTCAGGTTGGCTCTGGGAAATACCGTAATACTGGTATCGGCACCTTGTGCTGAGATAGGCTATGTTTGGATGGCGTTGGCTACGTCAGGTTAGGCATGGTTATCTTTACTTTTGTGCATAACACTGCAACGCCGCGGATTTCTGTGATTTGCTGCGCTCTAGTATATTCTGCTTGGCTCTGTTGAGGTCAGCAATATCGGTGACGGGCGGTTTGGTGGATTCAGGTTACGTTTGGTTATGCTATGTTTGGTTATATTTGGCTAGGACAGCTTTGACCTTTCAGCTATACACAGCTATTAGGTGGACATCTGAGCTCCACTGTGATCTTATATTTTCTTCTTTGCTCTGAGGTGGCCTGAAACTGAGGCCGCGGCGCGATATGTAGAGGTTGGTTAAGTTTGGCTAAGTTAGGTTCGTTTGGATTAGGATAGGATACCTTCGACTTTTGTGGTGCGCACTGAAATGCTGTGGATTCCTTCGCTCTGCCGTACTCTAGTATGCTCCGCTTGGCAGTGGGGAGGCCAGCAATAGTGGACTCGGCTCATTAGGCGCAGTTAGTCTACGTTTGGTTGTGCTAGGTTGGGCCAGGTGGGGTCAGGCTGTCTTTGACATTTGGCCTACTCGCTGCTATTTGGTGTCTTCCCGCCCTCTACGGTGCTCTAGTGTGTTCAACTTGGCTCTGGGGATTCCAGTAATAATGGCCTCTGCACGTTAGGTTAATATATGTTACGTGTGGTTTTATTAACTTTGGCCAGGTTAGGATAGGATATGGTTGACTTCTGCGATGAGCGCTGCTACTCGCTGGACATCTACGCTCTACAATGCTCTGCTATACTCTGCTCTACTGTGGGGAGGACAGGAATAGTGGTCGCTGCGCGTTATGCTCAGTTATGTTGCGCTTGGGTATGTTCCAATTCATTAGGCTCGGAGGGGTTAACTCTGTCATTTGTGATATACACTGCTATTCGGTGGAATTCTGCGGTATACTTTACTCTGATATGTTCATCTTGGCTCTGGGAAAGACAGCGATATATGTCTCTGTACGTTGTGTTGAGTTAGGCTACCTTTGGTTTGGTTAGGCTGGTTCAGGTTTGGTTGCGGTATATTTGACGCTGTGCTCTGCACTGAGACGCCGGGTATATCTGTAGACCACTGTGCTCTATTATAATCTGCTTCGCTCAGGCAGGTCAGAAGTAGTGGTCGCGGCACGTTATATTGTGTTATGATTCGTCTGGTTAGGTAAGGTTGGGTTAGGTATGGTCAGGTTATCCATGACTTTGTACTGCACACTGCTCTTCGGTGGATATCTACGCTCAACATTGCTCTACCATACTCGGCTCGACTCTGGGGAGGCCAGCAATAATGGCCTCGTCAGGCTAGGCTGAGTTAAGCTACGTTTGGCTACGTTACGTTTGTATGGGTTAGGTTTGAATAGCTTCGGCAGTCTTGGCATAGACTGCTATTCAGAGGATTTCTGCGCCCTACTGTGCTCTACTATGCCCTTCTCGACTCTGGGGAGGCCAGCAGTGGTGGTCGCTGCAAGCTATGCTGTGTGAGGTAACGTTTGATTAAGTTACACTTGTTTGCGTCAGGTTAGGATATCTTTGACTTTTGAGATGTACACTGCATTGCGGTGGTCTTCTGCGCTATACTGCGCTCTAGTATATTCTGATTGGCCCTGGCTTGGCCAGTAATAGTGTTCTGGGCACGTTAGTATGCGATAGGCCACGTTTGGTTAGGGCAAGTTGGCTTTGGTTAGCAATGGACATCTTCGACCTATCCTCTGTACCATGCTATTCTATGGATTTCTGCGGCCAGCTCTCCTTTATTATGCTCTGCTTGGCTCTGCTGAGGCCAGCAATAATGGTCGCGTTGCGTTAGGTTTAATCAGATTGCGTTTGGTTCGGTTGGGATAGGTAGGGATAGGTTCGGATACCTTAGGTTATGTTTGGCTATGTTACGTATGGTTATGTTAGGAGAGGATGGCTTCGTCTTTAGTACTATAGTCTGCAATTATGTGAATTTCTGCGCTCTACTGTGCTCTAATATGCTCTCATGTGCCCTGGAGTGGCGAGCAATAGTGGTCGCGGTTAGGATGGGTTATGTTACGTATGTCAATGTTACGCTTTGCTAGGTCAGGGTAGGATATCACCGACTTTTGAGCTATACAGCGCTATTTGATGGATTTTTACTACCCGCTGCGTTCCAATATGTTCTGCTTGCCTCTGTGGTGGCCAGCAATATTGGTTTCGGCACGTTGGGTTGGGATATGCTTCGTTTTGTAGGGTTACGTTAGCACCGGTTGGGTTTCGACAACTCAGACTTTTATTCCTTACACTGCTATTCTATGGATATCTGTGCTCTGCTCTCTTCTATTATGCTCTGCTTGTCTCTTTTGAGGCTAGCGATACTGGTAGCGGCACGTCAGGTTTAGTCCGATTCCGTTCGGTTATGTTAGCTTTTGATACCGTTGACTTCTTTGCTCAGCTCTACTATCGTATGGATTTCTGCACTCTACTGTACTCTACCATGTTCTGCTTGCCTCTAGTGGCGCCAGCAGCAGTGGTCGCGACAAGTTAATGTGGGTTATGCTACGTTTGGTTAGGCAATGCTAGGTTATGTTTCTTCAGTATATGTTCCCTTTCCGCGCTATACACTGCTGTACGGAGGGTTTGTGTGTTCCACTGTGCTCTAGCATGCTCTGATTGGCTCTGCGGAGGCCAGCAGTGGTGATATCGGCACGTTATTTTGACTTGTGGTACGTATGGTTATGTTAGATTATGTCAGGTCATTTTTATTGTTCTAGCCACAATTCTTAGTAAAGAATATTTAATAATTTAAAAGAAAATTGCTATAAAAATTAAAAACTTTAAGAATGTAATATTTATAAAAAAAATTAATATTAGTGATTAAATTGTTTTAATGATTAAATTAGTAACTAGTTTATATAACGTATTAGAATAATATTATATATATATATAAGGAATTCGGCAAAGAAAATAATTTAATATTTATATTCACCTGTTCACCAAAGACATGTCTTATAAAATTTAATTTTAAGTCAATCTGCTCAATGAATTTATTTAAATGGCTGCAGTATATTGACTGTACAAAGGTAGCATAATCAATTGTCCTTTAATTAGAGAATGGAATGAAAGAATTAATGAGATATATACTGTCTCAAATATACATTATGAAATTAAATTTTTTGTCAAAATGCTAAAATAAGATTGTGGGAAAATAAGACCCTATAGAATTTTATGTAATTAATATTTTCAATTTTTTATTCATTTTAAGAACATTAATTATATTTAATTGGGAATATTAATAGCTTTAATTAACTTTATTTTAAAATAATACTTTGATTTAAGTAAAATTAATTAGATATAAATTTATTAGTAAGAAAAATAAATTACCTTAGGGATACCAGCGTAATATCTTCTTAAAGTTCGTATTAATAAAGATGTTTGCGACGTGGATGTTGAATTAAGATAAATTTTAAATGTAGCAATTCAATAATTAGGTTTGTTCGACTTTTAAAATCTTACATGATTTGAGTTCAAATCGACGTAAGTCAGGATATCTTGGATTTTTCTGCTTTACTATGCATTTCGGCGGGTTTCTGCGATACATTGTGCTCTAGTATACTCCGCTTGGCCCTGGAGAGGTGAGCAATAGTGTTCTATGCACGTAAAGTCGTGTTATGTTACGCTTTGGTTTGTTATGTTTGCATAGGTTAGGCATGGATAGCTTCGGCCTTTGCGCTGTGCACTGCAATGCGTCGGATTTCTACGCTCCACTGTGATCTGATATGTTCAGGTTGGCTCTGGGAAATACCGTAATACTGGTATCGGCACCTTGTGCTGAGATAGGCTATGTTTGGATGGCGTTGGCTACGTCAGGTTAGGCATGGTTATCTTTACTTTTGTGCATAACACTGCAACGCCGCGGATTTCTGTGATTTGCTGCGCTCTAGTATATTCTGCTTGGCTCTGTTGAGGTCAGCAATATCGGTGACGGGCGGTTTGGTGGATTCAGGTTACGTTTGGTTATGCTATGTTTGGTTATATTTGGCTAGGACAGCTTTGACCTTTCAGCTATACACAGCTATTAGGTGGACATCTGAGCTCCACTGTGATCTTATATTTTCTTCTTTGCTCTGAGGTGGCCTGAAACTGAGGCCGCGGCGCGATATGTAGAGGTTGGTTAAGTTTGGCTAAGTTAGGTTCGTTTGGATTAGGATAGGATACCTTCGACTTTTGTGGTGCGCACTGAAATGCTGTGGATTCCTTCGCTCTGCCGTACTCTAGTATGCTCCGCTTGGCAGTGGGGAGGCCAGCAATAGTGGACTCGGCTCATTAGGCGCAGTTAGTCTACGTTTGGTTGTGCTAGGTTGGGCCAGGTGGGGTCAGGCTGTCTTTGACATTTGGCCTACTCGCTGCTATTTGGTGTCTTCCCGCCCTCTACGGTGCTCTAGTGTGTTCAACTTGGCTCTGGGGATTCCAGTAATAATGGCCTCTGCACGTTAGGTTAATATATGTTACGTGTGGTTTTATTAACTTTGGCCAGGTTAGGATAGGATATGGTTGACTTCTGCGATGAGCGCTGCTATTCGCTGGACATCTACGCTCTACAATGCTCTGCTATACTCTGCTCTACTGTGGGGAGGACAGGAATAGTGGTCGCTGCGCGTTATGCTCAGTTATGTTGCGCTTGGGTATGTTCCAATTCATTAGGCTCGGAGGGGTTAACTCTGTCATTTGTGATATACACTGCTATTCGGTGGAATTCTGCGGTATACTTTACTCTGATATGTTCATCTTGGCTCTGGGAAAGACAGCGATATATGTCTCTGTACGTTGTGTTGAGTTAGGCTACCTTTGGTTTGGTTAGGCTGGTTCAGGTTTGGTTGCGGTATATTTGACGCTGTGCTCTGCACTGAGACGCCGGGTATATCTGTAGACCACTGTGCTCTATTATAATCTGCTTCGCTCAGGCAGGTCAGAAGTAGTGGTCGCGGCACGTTATATTGTGTTATGATTCGTCTGGTTAGGTAAGGTTGGGTTAGGTATGGTCAGGTTATCCATGACTTTGTACTGCACACTGCTCTTCGGTGGATATCTACGCTCAACATTGCTCTACCATACTCGGCTCGACTCTGGGGAGGCCAGCAATAATGGCCTCGTCAGGCTAGGCTGAGTTAAGCTACGTTTGGCTACGTTACGTTTGTATGGGTTAGGTTTGAATAGCTTCGGCAGTCTTGGCATAGACTGCTATTCAGAGGATTTCTGCGCCCTACTGTGCTCTACTATGCCCTTCTCGACTCTGGGGAGGCCAGCAGTGGTGGTCGCTGCAAGCTATGCTGTGTGAGGTAACGTTTGATTAAGTTACACTTGTTTGCGTCAGGTTAGGATATCTTTGACTTTTGAGATGTACACTGCATTGCGGTGGTCTTCTGCGCTATACTGCGCTCTAGTATATTCTGATTGGCCCTGGCTTGGCCAGTAATAGTGTTCTGGGCACGTTAGTATGCGATAGGCCACGTTTGGTTAGGGCAAGTTGGCTTTGGTTAGCAATGGACATCTTCGACCTATCCTCTGTACCATGCTATTCTATGGATTTCTGCGGCCAGCTCTCCTTTATTATGCTCTGCTTGGCTCTGCTGAGGCCAGCAATAATGGTCGCGTTGCGTTAGGTTTAATCAGATTGCGTTTGGTTCGGTTGGGATAGGTAGGGATAGGTTCGGATACCTTTGACATCTGTGCTCTACACTGCTATCCTACGAACTTCTGCAGTCTACTGTGCTCAATCGTATTCTGCTTGCCTCTAACTGCGCCAGAAACAGTGGTCGCAGAACGTTACTTTGAGTTATGTTACGTTTGGTTAGGAAAGGTTGGGTAATATTTCGTCAGGATATGTTTAACTTTTGTGCTGCACACTGCTATTTGGTGTCGTTCTGCGTTCTACCGTCCTCTATTATGTTCTGCTTGGCCCCGATGACTGCAGCAATAGTGGACGCGGATAGTTCAGTTGAGTTATTCTGCGCTTCTGTATGTTACGATGGTTTGTGTTCTATTTGGGTACCTTCGACTTTTCTGCGGTACACTGCGGTTCTATGGAAGTCTGCGCTTCGCTCTACCCCAACATGACCTGTTTGGATACGCTGAGGCCAGCAGTAGTGGTCGCGAAGCGTTATGTTGAGCTGCGTTACGCTTGGCTATGCTGCGGTAGGTTAGATTAGGAGCGGGCAGCTTTGACCTTTGTGCCATACACTGCTATTCATTGCATTCCAGCGCTCTTCTCCGCTCCAATGTGTTCAGCTGGCTCTGGGCCAGCAATAATGGTCTGGGCACTTTATGTTTAGTTATGCTACGTTTGATTAGGTTAGATTATGCTATGATAGGTTAGGATACCTCTGACTTTTGTGCTATACATTGCTTTTCGGTGGATTTCCACTCTGCACATTGCTCTTCTATACTCTGCTCGGCTCTGGAGGCGCCAGTAACAGTGGCCTCGGCACGTTAGGTTGAGCTGTGTTACGTTTGGTTAGGTTACGTTGTATGGGTTAGGTTTGGCTAGCTTTGACAGTCTTGGAATGGGCTGTTACACGGCGGATTTCTGCTCTCTACTGTGCACCACTGTACTCTGGCTGGCTCTGCGTAGGTCAGGAATAGTGTTCCATGCACATTAGTTTGTGTTACGTTACGTTCGGTCATGATATGTTTGCCTAGTTTAGGCAAGGATAGCTTTGACTTTTGTTCTGCGCACTCCTATACAGTGGATTCCTGCCCTTTACTGTGCTCCAATATTCTCTCGCGGGCCCTGAAGGGGCGAGCAATGGTGGTCGCAGCACGCTGGGTTGAGTTGTGTTACGTATGGCAATGCTACGTCTCGTTAGGTTAGGGAATACAGGTCTCGGCACGATAGGTTGGGATATGCAACGTTTGGTTTGGTTACGTTACTTATGGTTATGTTTGCAAAGCTCCGACCATTTTGCTGTACACTGCTATTGTAGGGATTTCTGCTCTCCCCTATCCTCTAATATGCTCCGTTTGGCTCTGTGGAGGCCAACAATAGTGGTCGCGTCACGTTAGTTTGAGACACGATACGTTCGGTTAGATTAGTTTACGTTGAGTTAGCTCAGGGCATCTTTGGCATTTGTGCTGCACACAGCTACACTATGGGCTTCTGCGCTCTACACTGCTCTATCACAATCTGCTTGGCTTTCGGGGGGCCAGTAATAGTTGTCGAGGATCGTCAGGATGGGTTAGGATACGTTTGGCTATGCCACGTTTGGTTACGTTAGTATATTTTTACTTACACTTTCGTGCTATATACTGCCTTTCGGTGTACTTCTGCGCTGTACTGTCCTTTAATATGCTCTGCTTGGCTCTGGAGATGCCAGCAATAGCCGTTTCCGGTCGTTAAGTAGAGTTAAGCTGCGTTTGTTCAGGTAACGTTTGATTGGTTTAGGTCTGGGTCTTTTGGCTTTCGTGGTATGCACTGTTACTCGGCAGGTTTCTGGGCCATACTGTACTCTACTCGACCATGCTCGGCTCAGGGGATGCAGGCAGTACTGGTCGTGGCGCGGTAGGTTGTGGTCTGTTGCGCTCTGTTACCATATCATTGGTTAGGTTAGGAGAGGATAGCTCCACCCTTTCTGCTGTATACCGCTCTTTGGCGGAATTGGGCGCTCTGCTGTTTTCTAATAAGTTCAGCTTGGCCCTGGGAAGACCGGAAGTAGTGGCTGCGGCTCGTTAGGTCGCGATGGATTACGTTCGGTTATGTTAGATATGTTTGCGTTAGGTTGGTGTACCATTCACTTTTGTGCTGTCAAATGCAATGCGGTAGACTTCTGCGCTCTGCTCTCCCCTACTGTGCTATGATTGACACTGTGGAGGACAGATATACAGGTCGCGGCGCGTTAGGTTAAGTTATATTACGTTTGGTTAGGTTCGGTTCCTTTGCGTTATGTTCGGTTACCTTTGACTTCTTTGCTCACTGCTTTCTATGGTCTTCTGCGCTCTACTGTGCTCTGTCATATCCTGCTTGTCTCTTGGGACGCGGGCGATAGTGGTGGCAGCACGACAGTTTGGTTCACGCTACGTTAGGCTTGGTTTCGTCAGTATATCTTCGTCTCTTCTGCTGTACATTGAAATGCGGGGTATTTCTGCGATCTACTGTGCTCTAGTATATTCTGCTTGGCTCTGAGGAGGCCAGCAATTATGGTCTCGGCACGTTAGGTTGCGTTATGTTACGGTTGGATGTGATACGTTTTGCCAGGTTAGGCGAGGATAGATCAGTCTTCTGTGGCATACACTGCTTAGCGGAGAGTTTCTGCGCTCTAGTGTGCTCTAATATGCTCTGCTTCTCCCGGAGGAGGTCAGGAACAGTGGTCTGGGCACGTCAGGTTGATTTAGGCTAATTTCGGTAGGGTTACATTAGTTTCGGTTAGGATTGTTTAGCTGTGACTTTCACGGTATACACTGCTATTCGGCGTATTTCTGCGCTCTGTTGTCATCTGCTACGTTCTACTTTGCGCTGAGGAGGCCAGAAATAGGGGTCTTGTCTCGTTAGGCTTAGTTAGTCTACGTTTGGTTATGTCAGATTAGGTCAGGCATGGTTAGGACATCCTTGACGTATGTGCTATTCGCTGCACTCTGGAGACCACCAGTGCTCTGTGCTGCTCTAGTATATTCTACTTGGCAGTGGGCAATCCAGCAATAGTCATTACGGCACGATAGGTCAGAATAGGTGGCGCCTGGTCATATTACGTTTGGACAGATTAGGATAGTTAGCTGCGACTTCTGTGGTATACACTGCCATTGGGAGAATTTCTATGCTCTATATTGCACTACTATACTCTGCTCGAATCTGTGGAGGCAGGTAATCGTGTTCTTGGCGACTTAGTTTGCGATGGGGTACGCTTCCTTATGTTATGTTCGCTTATTTTAGATATGGACAGCTTCGACTTTCATGCTGTACACTTCGATTCTCTGGATTTCCGCGCTCTGCTCTCCTCTAATATGCTCTGATTGACCGTGTTGTGGCCAGCAATGCCGGTCGCGGCACGTTAGGCAGAGTTAGATTACGTTCGGTTAGGTTAGGTTGGGTTGGGTTAGGACATGATGCCTTTTGTACTGTGCAATGCTATTCGGTGGATTTCTGCGCTCTACTGTGCTCTAGTATTCACTGCTTGTCTCTGAGTAGGCCAGCTATAGTGGGCTCGACTCGTTAGGTTTAGTTGTTCCACGTTTGGTTAGCTTATGTTAGGTAAGGTTAGGTTAGTACACATTCGACCTTTGTGCTATACGCTTCTATTTTGGTGGCTGTCTGCGCCCTACTGTGCCCTAGCATATTGTGCTCCGCACTGGGGTTTCCAGCAGTAGTGGTCTCGGCACTCTCGGTTAAGATAGGATACGTTTGACTATATCACGTTTGCATAGATTAGCACAGGATAGTTTCGACTTTTTTGCTATACACTGCTCTTGGGTGGATTCCTGCGATCCCCTCTGGTCTACTATACTCCGTATGACCCTGTGGATGCCATCAATAGTGGTCCCTGCCCGTTAGGTTGAGTTAGGTTACGTTTGGGAGTGTTACAATTGGTCAGGGTAGGAGGTGGTAGCTTTGACTTTTGTGGTATACGCTGTCATAACGGGAACACTGCACTCTACTGTGCTCTAATATGCGCAGCTTGGCTCTGGGGAAAACAGCAATACCGGTACGGGTACATTATGTTGAGTTATGCTTTGCTTGGTTAGGTTACGGTATCTTCTACTTTTGTGCCTCACACAGCAGTGCTGCGGAATTCTGCACTCTACTGTGCGCAGGTATATTCTGATTGGCCCTGCGGTGGTCAGTAATAGTGGTCTAGGTACGTTAGGTTGAGTTAGATTACGTTTGGCTATATTACGTTTGGATAGGTTAGGTCAGAGTAGATCTGACTTTTCCGATGTAAACTGCTTCTCGGTAGATTTCAGCGATCTACCGTGCTCTAGTCTTCTCTGCTCGACCCTGGGAAGTCCAGCAATAGTGGTCACTGCACTTTAGGTTGAGTTAGGTTACGTTTGGTGTGCTACGATTGGTTATGTTATGACAGGAGAGCTCTGACTGTTGTGCTGTACACTGCTATTGGGCGTATTTCTACGCTCTATGTTGCTCTACTATACTCTGGTCGACTATGGGGAGGCCAGTAACAGTGATTCCGGCACGTCAGTTTCAGTTAGTCAATGCTTGGTTATGTTACGCTTGGTTAGGCTAGGAGAGGATTGCATTGAGTTTTGTGCTATATAATGCTATTCGGAGAACTTCCGTGCTTTGCTGTGCTGTAATTTGCTCAGCCTGGCTCTGGGGAGGCCAGCAATGCTGGTGTCGGCCCGTTAGGAAGAGTTAGGTTACGTTTGGCTAGGTTAGGTTAGGGTACCATTGACTTTTGTGCCATGCACAGATATTCGGTGGATTTCTGCGCACTTCGTTGCTCTAATATACCCTCCTCTACTCTGGTGTGGCCAGCAATGACGGTCGCGGCAAGTTAGGTTGAGTTAGGTTACGTTTGGTTGGGTCAGGATAGGTTAAGTTTGGTTAGTATGGCTTTGACTTTTCCGCTATACACTGCTTTTCGTTGAATTTCTGCGCTATTTCGTGCTCTAATATGTTCGCTTGGCTCTGGGGGGCCCGCATTAGAGATCTCGGCACGTTAGGGGTGGATAGGTTACGTTTGGTTGCGTTACGCTTTGTTAGGTTTGGAT
This sequence comes from Eufriesea mexicana, assembly GCF_001483705.2. Classification (NCBI taxonomy): domain Eukaryota; kingdom Metazoa; phylum Arthropoda; class Insecta; order Hymenoptera; family Apidae; genus Eufriesea; species Eufriesea mexicana. Next base: position 51,496 of record NW_016910552.1, read on the forward strand.
AGGATAGCACTGACTTTTGTGCTATACACCTTTTTGCGGCGTATTTGTGCGCTCTACAGTGCTCTAGTATGTTCTGCTTCGCTCTGGTGAGGCCTGCTATAGTGGTCTCGGCACGATAGGTCGAGTTATGTTACGTTCGTCCAGGTAAGGTTAGGCAAAGTTTGGACAGGGTAACTTTTACTTTTGTGCTGTGCACTGCTGTTCTGTGGATTTCTGCGCTCTACTGTGCTCTAAAATGTACTGCTTGACTCTGGGAGGGCAGCAATGCTGGTCGTGGCAGGATAGGTTGTGTTATGCTACGTTTGGCTACGTTCCGATTGGATAGGTTAGGAGAGGACAGCCTTGACTTTTCCGCCGTACGCTGCAATTCGGTGGTTTTCTGCGGTCTACTGTTCTCACCATGATATTACTCGAAAATGTCAATAGAATTGAATTTTCCAGCCACATTCTGAAGCATTGCAATGGCTATAGGATGCGAATTGAATCCTTCCTCCTTATTAATGCAAGAAACTTAGCTCACCGCGATATTAGTCGAAAATGTCGATAAAATTGTATTTTCCATCCAGATTCTATAGCATGCTATAGTATGCTCCGCTTGGTGCTGCGGAGTACAGCAGTAGCGGTCTCGGCAGGTTATATAGAGTTACGCTGCGTTTGGTTAGGTTAAGATGCGTCAGGTTAGGTCAGAGTACCTTTAAGTTTTGTGCTTTGCACTTTAGTGCGGCGGATTTCTGTGCTCTCCTGTGCTACAGTATATTCTGCACTGGGGAGGGCAGCATCCGTGGCCTCGGCGCGATAGGTTGTGTTAAGCAACGTTCGGTCATGTTACGTTTGACTACGTTGGGATGCGCTATCTTCGACTACTGCGCTATACACAGCGATTCTATGGACACCTGCTCCCTTCTCTCCTCTTATATGTTCCCCTTGGCTCTGAGGAGAGCAGCAATTGTGGTCTCGGCTCGTTAGGAGTAGTTTGGGTTACGTTTGGTTGCGTTACATTTGGTTAGGTTAGGAGAGGACAGCTTTGACTTTTTCGCTGTACACTGCCGTTGGGTGGATTCCTGCGATCTGCTGTGCTCTAATATGCCCTTATTAAATCTGGAGAGAACAGCAACCGGGGTCGCGATACGTTCGTCTGTGTAAGGTTACGTATGGTTTGGATAGGTTAGGTTACGTTTGGTTGGGACGGCTATGACTTTTGTGCTATGCATTGCTATTTGGTGGCCTTTTGGGATCTATTCTGCTCTAGTATATTCTGCTTGGCTATGGTGAGACCGGCAGTATTTGTCTCGGCGCGTTAGACTGAGATACGTTGTGTTTGGTTATGCTACGATTGGTTAGGTTAGGACAGCATGGCTTTGTCTTCTGTGCTATTCACTGCTGTTCGGTTGATTTCTGCGCTCTACTGGACTCCAGTATGTTCTGCATGGCTCTGTGGATGCTAGAAGTTGTGCTCTCGGCGCTTTACATTGAGCTAGGCTACGTTTGGTGTGTTCATGTTCTTTCTGGTAAGATTTGCGTAACTTTGACCTGTGTGCTATACGCTGCAGTGCGAAGGATTTCTGCGCCCCACTGTTCTTTAGTATGCTCTGCTTGGCGCTGAGTTGGCTAGAAATAGTGGTCTCGGCTCGATAGGTTGAGCTAGGCCACGTTTGGTTAGGCTACGGTTGCTAGGTTAGGAAACCACGGCTTCAACTTTTGCGCTATACACTGCTATTCGGTGGACATCTGCGCACAACTGCTCCCTAATATTTTCAGCTTTTCTCTGGGGAGGTAAGCAATAGTGGTCTCGGCATGTTAGGTTCAGATATATAACGGTTGGTTATGTCACATTTGGTTAGATTAGGAAAGGATATCTCGGAATCTTATGCTGCACACAGCCATTCGGTGGACATATGCGCTCTACTTTTCTCTAACCTGCTCTGCTTGTCGCAGGAGAGGCCGCCAATCGTGGTCACGGCACGTTAGTTTGCGTTAGGCTTAGTTTGGTTATGTTGCATTTGGTTAGGTTAGGAGAGGATAGCTTTGACTTTTGCGCTGTACACTGTTATTCGCTGTATTTCTGCACTCTACTGTGATCAGATATTCCCTGATTTGCACTGGGAATTCCAGATGTAGTGGCCGCTGCTCTTTAGGCTGGGTTAGTTTACGTTTCGCTAGGTTACGTTTGTTTGAGTTAGGTTATGACATCTTCGTCTTTCGTGCTATACACTCCCATTCTACGGACCTTTGTGCTCTACTGTGTTCTGTCATAATCTGCTTGTCTCTGGGGAAGCCAGCAATTGCGGTCATGGCAGGTTACGTTTAGTTTATCTACGCTCGGCTAGGTTACGTTGCGACAGGTTGGGTTGGGATATCTTTGACTTCTGTGCTTTGCACTTCTCTGCGGCGGGTTTCTGCACTCTCCTGTGCTGTAGTGTATTCTGCTTGGCTCTCGGGAGCCAGCAATGGCCATCGCGGAACGTGAGGTTGTGTTATGATATGATTGGTTAAGTTACGATTGACTATGTTTGGAGGCGATAGCTTCGACTTTTGTGCCGTACACTGCTTTTCGGCGGATTTCAGCGCTCTACATTGCTCTAATATGCTCTGCTTGTTTCCGGGGAGGCCTGCAATAGTAGTCTCCGCAGGTTACCTTGAGTTAGGCTACATATGGTTATGTTGCGTGTGGTCAGGTTAAGGTAGGTTAGCTTTGACTATTGTTCTGTACACTGCCATTCGGTGGATACCTGCCCGCGTCATTGCTGTAATATGCCCTGCTTGGCTTTGTGGATGATAGCAATACTACCCTCGGCACCTTATGTTGAGATAGGCTATGTGCGGTTGGGTTGGGATATCGTCCACTCTAGTGCTCGAAACTGCAATGCGGTGTACTGCGCTCTACTGTGCTCTCGCATCTTCTGCTTGGCTCTGGGGCGGCTAGCAACAGTTGTCTCGGCACGTTAGGTTGAGATATGTTCCGTGCGGTTATGTTGCTTGTATTTATGTTATTATAGGGTAGCTTCGACTATTGTGCCATGCCCTGCGATTCCATGGATTTCTGTGCTCTACTCTCCTCTAATATGTTATACTTAGCTGTGTGGACGGTAGGAATAGTGGTCTCGGCACGTCAGGATGAGTTAGGTTACGTTTGTTTACATCACGTTTAGACTGGGTACGGATGGACAGCTTTGACTTTTGTGCTACACACTGATATTCTGTGTACCTCAACGCTTCACTGTGCGCTCTCGCACTCTGCTTGTGTCTGGGTACGCCAGGAATAGCAGTCGCCGCAGGCTAGGTTGAGATACGTTATGCTTGGTTAAGACAGTCTTGGTTATACTTGGTACGGGTAGCCATGACTTTTGCACTGTACACTGCTATTCAGTGGATTTCTGCGCTGCACTGTGCTGTACTCTGCTCTGCTTGGCTCTAGGGTTTCCAGCAATAGCGGCCACTTCACTTTAGGTTAAGTCAGAATACGCTTGATCATGTTACCTATGGTTAGGTGAAGAGGGAGTAGCTTTGACTCTTGCGCTATACACTGCTATTCGGTGGATTTCTGCACTCTACACTGCTATGCTGTACTCTGCTCGGCTCTGAGATGGCTAACAATTGTGGATGTGACACGATAGGTTAAGTTACGCTACGTCCGGTTAGGATATGTTAGCTTGGGTCATGTCCGGATAGCTTTGAGCTTCGCGGTATACTCTGTTATTCGGATGATTTCTGCGCTCTACTGTCCTCTACTTCAATCTGCTCGACCCTGAGGAGGACAGTAATTGTGGTATCGGCACGTTAGGCTCAGTCATGTTACGTTTGTTTATGTTACGCTTGGTTAGGTTGGAGAGGAAAGCTTCGACAGATGTGCTGTGCACTGATATGCGGTGTATTCCTGCGCTGTACATTGCTCTACTATACCCTGCTCCACTCTGGGGAGGCCAGTAGTAATCGTCTTGGCACATTAGGTTGAGATGGGATACGATTGCTTATGTTACGGTGGCTAGGGTGGGAGGTGACAGATTTGCCTTTTGTCCTATGCACTGTTATTCCACGGATTTCCGCTCCCTGGTGTGCTCTAATTCGCTCCGCCCGACCCTGAGGAGGTCAGCAATTGTGGTTGTGTCAGTTTTTGCTATGCTACGCGCGGTAGTGCTACGGTTGGTCAGGATACGATAGGATAGCATTGACTTCTATGCTATACACCGTTATTCGGTGGACTTCTGCGCTCTACGCTGCTCTAATAAGCTATGCTCTCCTCTGGCGATGCCAGCAATAGTATTCTCTGCACTCTATGTGTAGTTAGGTTCCGCTCGGTTGGGTGTGGTTGGGACAGGTTACGTTAGGATATCTTTGACTAATGTGCCTCGCGCTGCAATATGGTGGATTGCTGCGCTCTACTGTGCTCTTGTGTATTCTGCTTGGATCTGTGGATGCCAGCAATGGTGTAATCGGCGCATGAGTTTGAGTCAAGCTGAGTTCGGTAATGTGACGTATGGCAACGACATGTTGGGATAGCTTCGCTATTGTGCCATGTACTGCGATTCTATGGACTTCCACCTCTACTCTGCCCTAATATATTCTGCTTGGCCCTGAGATGGGCAGCAATTGTAGTCTCGGTGCGTTAAGAAGTCTTAGGTTACGTTCGGTTGCGTTACGTTTGGTTAGGTTAGGGTAGGATAGCTTAGAATTCTGTGCTATACTCTGCTATTCAGAGCATCTATGCGCTTTGCTGCGCACTAATACGTTCTGCCTGGGTCTGGGGAGGCCAGCAATATCGGACTCGGCGTGCTAGGATGAGTTATGCTACGCTTGGCTTGGCTAGGTTCGGATATGCTTGGTTATGATAGCTTTGACTTTCGTGCTATACAAAGTTATTCTGTCGATATCAGCTCACTGAGTTGCTCTAACATCATCTACTTCTCTCTGCGGTGGCCTGGAATAGCGGTCGTGGCACGTATGGCTGAGGCAGGTTATGTTTGGCCGGGTCATGTTAGGTTACGTTTTGCAATGGTGGCATCGACTTCTGTTCTATACACTGCTATTCGGTGAATTTCTGCGCCCTGCTGTGCACTAGTACATTGTGCTTGGCAATGTGGATGCCAGCAGTATTGATCTCGGCAAGTTAGTCTGAGGCAGGTTGTGTTTGGTTGTGTTACGCTTGGTTACGTTACGATAGGATAGCTTAGACTTCTGTCCTATACACTGCTATTCGGGGGACTTCTGCGCTCTACATTGCTTTACCATACTCTGCTCTACCCTCGGGAAGCCAGAATTGGTGGACTCGGCATGCTAGGTTGGTGAAGATTACGCTTGGCTTGGTTCGGCTAAGTCACGTTTAGTTAGGTTGGCTTTGACTTTTGTACTATATACTGCTGTTCGATGGATTTCCGCGCCCCACCGTCCTCTGATATGCTCTGCTTGACGCTGGGGAAGCAAGAAATAGTGGCAGCGTCACGCTATGTTGAGTTATGTTAGGTGTGGTTATGTTAAAATTGGTTGGGTTTGGAGACGGTAGCTATCACTTTCGCGCTATACACTGCTTTTCGGTCGATTTCTGCGCTCTACATTCCTCTACTATACTCTGCTCGACTCTGAGCAGCACAGTTATTGTGGTGTCGGCCCGTTAGTTTCAGTTATGCTTCGTAAGCTTACGCTTGGTTACGCTTGGTACGGTACGCTTGGTTAGGTATGATAGGATAACTTTGACTTTTGCGCAGTGCACTTCTGTTTGGCGGCTTCCGGCGCTCTACTGTGCTCTAGCATGCTCTGCTTGGCCCAGCGGGTGCCAGAAATAGTGGTTTCGGCTCGTTGGTTTGAGATAGATAACGTTTGGCTGTGTTACGTTTAGCTCCATTAGGATAGGACAGCTTCAGCTTTTATGCCATACGCCGCTATTTGGTGGACTTCTGCGCTCCACTCAGCCCTAATATGTTCTGCTTCGCCCTAAGGTGGGAGAAAATAGTGGTTTCGTTACGATAGGAAGAATTACGTTACGTTTGATTATGTTGCGATTGGTTAGGTTGGTATGATATAGCTGACACTTTTGTGCTATACACAGCTATTCGGTGGATTTCGGCGCCCTACTGCTCTCTGGTATGTTCTGCTTGGCTCTGTGGAGGTAAGTAATAGCGGTAGTGTTACGTTCGCTTGAGATATGTTACTTTTGGCTGCGCTACATTAGCTTTGGCTAGGTTTGGATATTTCCGACTTCTCCGCCATTCACTGCGATGCTACTGATTTCCGCGCTCTTCCCTCCACTTTATGTTTTGCTTGGCTCTGCAGATGCCAGCAATATTGGTAGGGTCACGTTAGGTTCAGGTATGATACCTTTGTCTATGTCGGTATTGGATAGGTTTGGAAAGGATAGCCTTGAATTTTGTGCTATACATTGCTATTCGGTTGATTTCTGCGCTCTACATAGCTTTAATATACTCTGCCTGTCTCTGGCGATGTCGGCAAAAGTATGCTGGACACGCTAGGTTTAGTTAGGCTACGTTCGGTTAGGTTTGGTTAGTGGAGGTTAGATTAGGATATCCTTGACCTTTGTGCAATAAACTGCAGTCCGCTGGACTAATTGAGGGCATTTTGATCCAGTATATTCTGCTTGGCTCTGGAGGGGCAAGAAATAGTTATGTAAGGCGGTTAGGTGTAGTTAGGTTACGTTTGCTAATGCTATGTTTGGTTAGGTTAGTTCACGATAGCTCCGTCTTTTGTGCTACAACTGCTACTCGGTGGATTTCCGCGCACTACTGTGATCAAGTGTGCTTTGGTAGCCTCTGGCGAGGCCGGCAATAGTGGTCTCGGCTCGTTAGGCTTACTTATACTACGTATGGTTGCGTCAGGTTATGACAGGCAGTGTTAGGGTGTCTATGACATTTGTGCTATTCGCTGCTATTTCGTGGACTTCTGTGCTATACTGGGCCCTAATATGCTTTGCTTTGCTCCGTGGAGGCCAGAAATGGTATCCGTGGCGCGTTAGGTTTTGTTAGGTTACGTATGGTTTGTTCAGGTTTGCCTGTGTTATGTTCGGATACCTTACACCTCAGTGCTGTACACTGGATTGCGGCTGACATGTGCGCCCTACTGTTATCTACTATATCCTGTTTTGCTCTGCGGAGGACAGCAACAGTGGCCCCGTCACGGTAGTATGGAATGTGCCACTTCCGGTTATGTTACGTTCGGACTGGATAGGAGAGGTTAGCGTTGACATCTGTGCTATACACACCTATTCGGCGGACTTCTGCACTGTACTGTGCTATAATACGCTCTGCCTGGCTACGGAGATGCAAGCAATTGTGGTCTCGGCATGCTGGGTTATGTTATGTTACGTTTGGTTAGGTTGCGTTTGCTTGGGTTAGGTTCGGATAGCTTTAGCTTCCGTCGTATACACTGTCACTCGATGGATTTGTGCGACCTACTGTGCTCTGGAATGTTCTGCTTGGCACTGGGGAGGCCAGCAATAGTAGACTCGCCACGTTAGGTTGGGTTATGCTACGTCTGGTTAGGTTAGGTTAGGATAGCTGCAACTTTTGCGCTACAAACTGTATTTCTCTGCAATACTTTGCTCTACTGCGCTCTATGAGATTCTGCTTGTCTGCGGGGAAGCCAGCAATTGTGGTCGCGGAACGTTGTGCTTAGCAATTCAACGTTTGGTTATGGTCGGTTAGGTCTGGTTTCGTTAGGGTGGCTTTGACTTTTATGCTGTACACTGCTATTCGTTGCATTTCTGCGCTCTACTGCGATCCAATATTCTCTGCTTGGCTATGTAGAGGCCAGCAGTAGTGGTCTCGACACGTTGCGCAGGGATATGTTCCGTTTGGTTGTGTTAGGTTCGGTACGGTGGTATATAGTAGCTCTGGCTTTTGTGCTATACACAGCTATTCGATCGATATCTGCGCTCTGCATTGCTCTACTATACTCAGCTCGACTCTGGGACGGATAGAAATAGTGGCCACGGCAGGCTATGATGAACTGGGCTACGTTAGGTTGGATTACGTTAATTTGCGTTAGGTCTGGAAATCTCCGACTTTTGTGCTACACACTGCCGTTCGATGGATTTCTGCGATCTACTCTTCTCTAATATGCCCTTCTTGGCGATGGGGAAGCCAGCAATAGCGGTCGTGCCACGTCAGTTTGAGTTACGATACGACTGCTTATGTTACGTTTGGTAAGGTTAGGATAGGTTGGATTTGACTTTTGTGCGATATACTGCTGTGCGGTGGATTTCTGCGCTCTACGTTACTCTAGTATGTTCAGTTTGGCTCTGGGGGTGCCAGCAATAGAAGTCACGGCACCATGTGTTGAGTTAGGCTACGCACGGTTAGGTTAGGTCAGGACAGGTTAGGTTAGGATGTCTTCATTTTGTGCTATACCCTGCTCTTCGGAGGATTTCTGTGCTCCACATTGCTCTGCTATACTCTGTTCGCCTATGGGGATGCCAGTGAAAGTGTTCCCGGCATGTGAGTTTGAGTTAGGCTACGTTCGGTTAGGTTAAGCAAGTTTGGGTTAGAATAAGGTAGCCCTGCCTTTCGTGGTACGCACTATTGTTAGGGAGATTTCTACGTTATACTGTGCTCCACTGTATTCTGCTTCGCCCTGTAGTGTCCAGCAACAGAGGTCGTAACACGTTGCGTTGAGTTCGGCTCCGTTTGTTAAGGCTGTGTTGGTTTGGAATATGCTTGGGCAGCTTAGATCTTTCTGATGCACGCTGCGTTTCTATGGATTTCTGAGTCCTGCCGTCCAATATATTTTCTGCTTGTCTCTGGGGAGTCCAGCAATAGTGTTCCTGGTTCGTTTGTTCGAGCAAGGCTACGCTTGGTTTGGCTTGGTTAGGCTAGGTTTGGCTAGGGTAACTATGGCATTTGTGTTATATGCTGCTATTTGGCGTGTCTCTGCGCTCTAAATTGATCAACAATACTATTCTCGACCTTCGGCAGGCCAGATGTAGTGGTCGCGGCACGTTAGGTTGCGTTAGAATACTTTCGGTTTAGTTATGTTAGTCTGTGTTAGTTTTGGGTAATTTTGCCTTTCGTGGTATAAACTGTTCCTCGGTGGATTTCTGCGCTCCGCTGTGTCCCAGTATGTTCTACTTGACTCTGGGAGGCCAGAAATATTGGTCTGGACACGATAAGTTCAGATATATAACGCTTGGTTGTAGGTATGGTTAGGTTAGGACAGGACAGCTGTGAGTTTTATGCTGTACGCCGCTATTCGTGGGGTTTGTGCGCACTACATTGCTCTAGTATGCTTTGCTTGGATCTTGGGTTGCCAGCCATGGTATTCTCGGCACGTTAGGCTGAGATATATATCGGTTGGCTATGCTACGTTTAGTTAGGTTTGGATAGGATTGCTTTGACTTCTGTGGTATACACCGACATTCGGTGACTCCTGCGCTCTGCATTTCTGTAATATATTCTGCTTGGCTTTGGGGAGGGCAACAATAGTGGTATCGGCACGTTAGGGTGAGTTAAGCTACGTTCGGTTATGTTACCTATGGTTACGTTAGTGTAGGATGGCTTCGACTACTGTGCTATTCACAGCGATTAAATGCATTTGTGCGCTCTACTGTCCTCTAATACGTTCCGCTTGGTTCTGGGGCTGGCAGATATAGCGGTCTCGGGTCGTTAGCATGTGTTAGGTTATGTTTGGTTTCGTTACGGTTGGTCTTGTTAGGAGATGGTACAGATGACTTGTAGGCTGTACACTTCTGTTCGTTGGATTTCAAGGCTCTATATAGCTCTGCTGTACTCTGCTCGTCACAGGGGTGGTCAGCAAGGGTAGTCTGTGCACGTTAGGTTGAGTTAGGGTACGTTCGGTTAAGTCAGGTTAGGATAGGTTTGGTCACGAGTTCTTTGACATTTCTGATATAAACTGCAATTCGGTGGATTTCTTCGCTCCACTCTGATCTGCTATAATCCGCTTGGCTCCGCGGAGGTCAGCAATATTGATCTCGGCGAGTTAGGTTGAGTTAGGTTGCGTTCGTTTCGGTTAGGTTGGTCTGGGTTATGTTAGGATACCTTTGACTTTTCTGCTGTTCCTTGCCATTCTATGGACTTCTGCGATCTACGCTCATCTAATATGATCCTCTTGGCTCTGGTGAGGCCAGCAATGGCGGCTTCGGCACGTTAGGTTTGGTTAGAGCTCATTTGGCTTGGTTAGGTAATGTTACGTTTGGTTAGGATAACTTTGACTTTTCTGCTTTACAATGCGATTCCGTAGATTTCTGTGCTCTATTCTTCTCTAGTATGTTCCACCCGGATGCTTGGATGCCAGCCGTAGTGTTCGCGTCACGTTAGAGGGTGTTCGGTTACGTTCGGTTATGTGGCGATTGCTTATGTTAGGATAGGATAGCCTTGGACTTTGTGCTATACACAGCTATTCGGTGCATTTCTGCGCTATCCTGAGCTCTAGTATGTTCTGCTTGGCGCTGGGGTGTCCAGCTGCAATGTCCTCGGCACGTTGGCTTCATATCTGTTACGTTCGGTTATGTTGCGTTTGGCTATTTTCGGAAAGGGTTTCTTTGACTTTTGTGCTATACACTGTTTTTCGGTGGATTTCTGCGCCCCACTGCACTCTAGTATGTCCTGCTTGCTAATGGGGAAGCCAGGAATAGTGGTCTCGCCACGTTACGATGAGTTACGCTACGTTTCGTTGGTTTAGGTTAGTTCATGTAGCGACTGGATGTCTTTGACTCTCTCGCTATACACAGCAATGCGGCGGGTTTCTGCGCTCTACCGTTCCCTCGTATATTCTGTTTGTCTCTGGGGAGGCCAGCAGTATTTTCCTAGGCACGTTAGTTTCATTTCGGTTACGTTCGATTATGTTACGTTTAGTTAGGTTGGGATAAGGGCAGCTTCGTGCCATACGCTGTTAACCTATGGACCTCTGAGTAGTCAAACATACGCTAACTGAACATAACGTGCCGCGAACGCTATTGCTGGACTCCACACGTCCAAGCAGAATACAGTAGACTACAGTAGAGCGTAGACACCCACCCAATATCAGCGTGCACCACAAAAGTCTAAACCATCCTGAACAAACGTAACATTACCTGATGTAACCAAACGAAACCTGACTCAACCTATCGTGCCACGACCGCCATTGCTGGCCTCCACAAGGTCCTGCAGCGTATGGTGGAGCCATGAAGAGCGCAGAAATCCATCGAACAGCAGCGTATAGCTCTATTGTCAGAGTTATTCCATCCTAACCTATCCAAACGGAATACAACAAAACGTACCTAGCTCAATCTGACGTGCCTATACCACTATTCCTGACCTCTCCAGGGCAAAGAATAACACACTAGAGCACAATAGAGCGCAGGAATCCACCGGACAGGAGTGAATTAGCTCAAAAGTTAATGCCACCATCTCCTAGCGTAGCAAATTTTAACATAACCAAACGTAGCTTTACCCAAAATAACGTGCCACGATCACTATTGCTGTCCTCCCCAGATTCGAACAGACCATAGCACAGCACAGTAGAGAGCAGAATACCACAGAATAACAGTGTACAACGCGAAAGACTAACCTATCCAGGACTAACCGAAACTAACATGACCGAACAAAACGTAGCATAACCCAACCTAACGTGCCGAGACAACGATTACTGTGCTCCCCTAAGACGAGCTGAGTATAGTAGAGCTATGTAGATCGTACAAATCCACCAAATACCAGTGTATGCCTCACGAGTCATATCTACCCAGTCGTAACCAGCACAAACGTGATGCAAGCATACGTAACCCAACTCAACCTAAAATGCCGCGGTCACTATTTCTGGCATCCCAAGAGCCAAGCATAGTACACTACATCTCCGTAGAGCGCAGACATCCACCGTATTGCAGTGCATAGCACAAGAGTGGAAGATACCCTAACCTAACATTTCCATACATAGTGTAACTCAACATAACGCAACGATACAAATATTGCTGTAGCCCCAGAGCTGGCAGAACATATTAGGGCACAGTAGAAAGCAGAAATGCGCCGCATTTCAATGTACAGCACGAAGGTCAAGGCTGTCGTAGCCTAACCTATCCAAACGTAACGTAACCAAAAGTAATATAACTCACACCATAGTGACGAGGACAATATTGCTGGCCGCCCCAGTGTCGAGCAGAGTATGATAGAGCAATGTAGAGCGCAGATATACCCTGCATTTCAGTGTACAGCACAAAAGTCAGAGATACCCTAACCAAACGCGTCCTAACCTTACACAATCAAACGTAATGTAACACAACATAACGTGCCGCGACCACCATTCATGGTCTCCGTGGGGCTAAACAAAGAATGTTAGAGCACATTAGAGCGCAGGAATCAATGGAATAGCAGTGTATAACACAAAAGTGATAGTAGCCCCCCTTATCACAGCTAAACGTAACAAAACCCAACGCAGCATAGCTCAAGCGAACGTGTCGAGTACACAGTTGCTGGCCTTTGCCGACCCATGCAGAAAATACTAGAGCACAGCAACGCGCAGAAAACACCCCCATTGCAGTGTATAGCGAAAAAGCCTGATAACCATACAATACCAGACGTCATCTAACCTAATCGATCGAAGCCCAACTGAAAGTAACGTGCCGAGACCACAATTTCTGCGCTCCCCAGAGTCGAGCAGAGCATACCAGAGCACACTAGTGCGCAGAAGTCCACCGTATAGCTGTGTATAGCACATAAGACAAGGTAGACGCTCATAGCCCAACCAAACGTAACACAAGCAAATGCAGATAAAGTGAACCTAACGTGCCGATGCCACAAATCCTGGCCTCCACAGATCCAATCAGAATACACTAGAGCACAGCAGAGCGCGGAAATCCACCGCATTGCACTGTAACCACTGTTACAATCGTAACACAACCGAACGTAGCCTAACTCAACATAACGTTACGCGACCACTATATCTGGCCTCCATAGAACCCAACAGAATATACCAGAGCACAGTACAGCGCAGAAATCCACGGCGTTGCAGTGCAAATCAGAAAATTGGTAGATAACCTAACGTACCCAAACGAAGTGTAACTGAACATAACGTGATGAGACATTTATTGCTGGACTCCCTAAATCCAAGCAGAATGCTTTAGAACACAGTTGAAAGCAGAAATCCACTGAAAAACAATTTACAGCACAAAAGTCAAGGCCATCGTTGCCTGACATATCCAAACGTAACAGAACCGAACGTAACCTGACTCATGCTATCGCGCCGAGAACACTTTTGCTGGCCTCCCAAGCAAAGGAGCACAGTAGAGCGCAGAAATCCGCCGCTTTGGAGTGTAAAGCACAAAAGTCGAAGATATCCTGACCAAACATAGACAAACCTAACATAAACAAACGTAACATTGCTCAGCCCAACGTGTCGCGACCACCATTTCTGGCGACACAGAGCCAAGCGCAATACGATTGGGCAAAGTAGAGCACAGAAGTCCACAGGACATCGGTGATGAGCACATAGCTCAAAGCTTTCCTAACATAACCGAGCATAACCTAACCTATCCAAACGTAGTCTGGCTAAACCTAAAGTGCCGCGACCTGTATTGCAGCCGCCTCCACGGGGTCGAGCTGAGCATATTCGAGGAGAGTATAGAGCACAAATCCGTCGAATCGCAGTGTATAGCAGAAAAGTAGAAGCCATCCAAGCCTAACCAAAGCAAACACAACATGACGAAACTTATCCTACCTGAACCTAACGTGCAGAGACCACTATTACTGGCTTCCCCAGAGCCAAGCGGACCATACTAGAGCACAGTAGGGCGCAGAAGTCAACCGCATTTCCGTATACATGACAGAAGTCAAAGATATCCTAACCTAACCCAAACAAACCCAAACAATCAAAGCGTAACCTAACTCGACCTAACGCGCCGCGGTTATACATCCGCCCTCCCCAGAGCAAATCAGGGCAATTAAATCACTGTAGAGAGCAGAAATCCACCGAATATAGTTGTATATCACAAAGGTCAGCTACCATCTCCTGACCTAACAAGCCGTAACATTCCCTAGCGTAACCTAACACAGCCTAACATGCAACGACCACTACTGCTGGCCTCCCCAAAGCGGAGCAGAAAATATTGTGGGGAGTAGAGCGCAGGAGCCCATATAATGGCAGTGTATAGCAGAAAAGTCGTAGCTATCGCAACCTGACCGAAACTAGCCTAATACAACCAAACGTATCCTACCACGATCTGACGTGCCGAGACAACTATTGCTGGACCCCAGGGTCAAGCAGTGTATATTAGGGCACAGAAGAGCGCAGAAATCCACCGAATAGCAGTGTATAGCACAAAAGGCATAACTATCCTAGCCTAACCTATCCAAACATAACCTATCCAAATGTAACATAACTCAACCTAACGGGACGCCACCATTATTGCTGGCCACCCCAGAGCGAAGCAGAACATATTAGGTGAGAGCAGATAACAGTCATCCACAGAATCGCAGTGTATAGCAGAAATTTAAAGCTATCCGTACCTAACCCAAACAAATGCAACCTAACGAATGGAAGCATAACTTCGCATAACGAACAGCAGCACCTGTTGCTGGGCGCCCCAGTGCCATGCAGAAGGCAGTAGAGCACAGTAGAGCGCAGAAGTCCGCAGACTAACAGCGTATACCACGAAAGTCGCTGTTAGTCTACACTAACACAAACAAACATAGCCGAATCAAACATAGCCTAACTCATCCTAACTCGCAGCGGCCACCATTGCTTGCCTTCCCAGGGTCGAGCAGATGAATGAAGAGCAGAGTAGAACGCAGAAATCTACCGAATAACAGTCCTCGCCAGGAAAATCAAAGCTACCCAGACCTAACCCAAGCAATCCTATCTTTGCCAATTGTAGCCCATCACAAGCTAACGTGCCTTGACCACTGCTGCTAGCGTCCCCAGAACCAAGCGGAGCATATTAAGACACAGCAAAGCGCAGAAGTTTAACGAATAGCAGTATAAAGCGCAGAAGTCTATGCTAACCTCTCCTACCCTATCCAAACGTAACGTAACAAAACGTAGCCAAATCAAGCTAACGTGCCGGGACCACGGTTGCTGGCCTCCCCAAAGTCGAGCAGCGCATAGTAGAGCAATGCAGAGCGTAGAATTCCAGCGAGTAGCCGTGCATAGCACAAAATTCGAAGCTGCCTTATCCTAATATCTCCAAGCCCATTAAAACCAAACGTAGCTTAACTTAACTTAAAGTGCCGAGACCACTTTTAAAGGAAGCTCAAGAGCCAAGCAGGACACTCTAGAGCACAGTGGAGCCTAGAAGTCCGCAGAAAAGCAGTGTTGGCACAGAAGCCAAGGATATCTTAGCCTAACCCGACGTAACCAACTGTAACCAAACGTAACCTAACACATACTAAAGTGTCGCGACCACTATTCCTGGCCCCCCAGAGCAAAGCAGAGCATATTAGATAGCAGCGGAGCGAAGAAATCCTGCGAAAAGCCGTGTATAGCACGAAAGTGAAAGCTGCACGGTCCCAACATAACCAAACATAACAAAACCAAAAATAACGTAACTCCACCTAGCGTGACTAGACCACTATTGCTGAGCTCGGCGTAGCCAAGCAGAATGTACGAGGGCACAGTAGAGCGTAGTAATGCGCCGCACTGCGGAGCAAAGCACAAATGTTAAGGATCTACTAACCCTACCTGACGTAACCAAACATAACCTTACGTAGCCTAACACAGCGTAACGTGCAGATAACACAATTGCTGGTCTCCCAGCGCCAAGCAGAGCACATTAGATCAAAATGGAAAGTAGAAATCCACCGAATAGCAGTGTATAGCACAAAAGTCAAAGCTACCGTATTCTACCCTAACCAATCGTAACATTACCAAACGTAGCCTAACAAGCCCTATCGTGCCATGACCACTATTGCTGGCCTCCAGAGAGTCATGCAGAGTGCGGTAGAGCAGAGTAGACCGCAGAACGCCACCAAATAGCAATGTATATCACAAAAGCCGAATATACCAAGACCTAACCTGGCCTAGCCTAGCCTAACCAAGCGCAGTATAACTAAACCTGACTTGCCGCGATCACTATTGCTGACTTCCCCAGAGGCAAGCAGAATATGATAGAGCACAGTAGAGCTGAGCGGCCCTTGGAATATCAGCGTTGAGCACATATGTCAAAGCTATCCCGACCTAACCCAACCTAACCTAACCTAGCCAAACGGAATTTAACTCCACCTAACGTGCCGTGATCAGTGTGCTATCCACAGAGCCAAGCAGGGCACGCCTGAGGAGTATAGTGCGCAGGGATGGATAGAATCGCAGTGTACATCAGAAAATTCGAAGCTACCCAAACCATACGAAAGAAAACATGACCTATCCAATCGTATCCCATTTCAGCCTAGCTTGCCGAGACCGCTATTACAGGCTTCCACAGAGCCAAGCAGAACGTACTAGAGCACAGTAGAGCGTAGAAATGTACCGAAGGACAGTGTATATCGCGAAGGTCAAATCTATACAGA
This sequence comes from Eufriesea mexicana, assembly GCF_001483705.2. Lineage (NCBI taxonomy): Eukaryota > Metazoa > Arthropoda > Insecta > Hymenoptera > Apidae > Eufriesea > Eufriesea mexicana. The sequence goes on from NW_016910552.1 coordinate 67,926, forward strand.
CCTAACCCAAGAGAACGTAACATAACCGAACGAAGCCTATCATAGCCTAACGTGCCGAGACCACAATTTCTGGGCATCCCAGGGCCAAGCAGAAAATACCAGAGCACAGTAGAGCGCAGAAATCCATCGAATATGCGTGCATAACGCAAAAGTCGACGCCATCCTAACCAAACGTAGCCTAATCTGACCTAACCAAACGTAACCTTCCTCAACCTGCCGTGTCACGACCGCTATTACTGTTCTCCCCATAGTCGAGCACAGTATAGCAGTGCAATGGTGGTCGTAGAAAACCACTAAATATCAGTGTATAGCACAAAAGCCAAAGCGACCCTCTCTTAACTTAACCAACCGTAACATAATCGAGCGCAAAATAACTAAGTCTAACGTGCCGAGTCTAATACTTTTGGCATCCACATAGACAAGCAGGCGATACTAGAACACAGCAGAGCGCAGGAATCCGCCGAATAGCAGTGCATAGCATGAAAGTCAAAGCAGCCTCTCCTAACCTAGCCAAACGTGACATACCCACGCGTAGTCAAGCTCAACCAAACGTGACGGCACAACCATTGCTGGCTTCCACAGAGCCAATCGGAAAATATGAGAAAATTGTAGAGCGTAAAAATCTGCGTTTAGCTGTGTATAGCACAAAAGTCTGAAATGTATTATCCTAACATCACCAAACGTAACATAACCGAACGCAACCTAGCTCAACATAAGTGCTGCGACAACTATTTATGGCCCCCACGAAGCCATGCAGAATATACTAGAGCACAGTATAGCGCAGAAATCGACCGCATTGCAGTGAACAGCACAGACGTCGAAGATACCTTAACCCGACCTCTCATAACCTAACCTAAGTGAACGTAACATATCTCATCCTAACGTGCCGAGACCGCTACTGTTGGCCACCCCAGAGCGAAGCAGAATATACTAAAGCACAATAGAGCGCAGACGTCCGCGTGTAACAGTGTATATCACATAAGTCTGAACTTTCCCCTCCTAGCCTCACAAAACCTAACACATCCAAACGTAGCATAGCTGGACCAAACGTGCCGAGACCACTATTGATGGCCTCCCCAGATCCAAGCAGATTATAGTAGAGCACAGTACATCACGGAAATCCACCCAATAACTGCGTATAGCACGGAACTCAAAGCTACCCTAACCAAACGTATCCTAATCTAACCTAACCAATCTTAGCCCAACTCAGCCTAACGTGCCGCGACCGAGATTGGTCGAAACCTCAGAGTCGAGCAGAGTACAGTGGAGCTATGTAGGGCGCAGGAATCCACTGAACTGCAGTGTAGAGGCCAAAAGTCATGGCTACTCTGTCCTAGTCTGCCCAAACGTAATAGAGTCAAACGTATCCCAACTCAACCGAACTTGCCGCCACAAGTATAGCTGACTTCCACAGTGTCAAGCAGAGCATATTAGAGGGGAGAAGGGCGCAGAAATCTATAGAATCGCAGTGTAAAACAGAATAGTCGGAGCTTTCCGAACCTAACCTAAGCCAACATAACATAACGAAACGTATCCTGTCTAGAATTATGGTGACGAGACCACAATTACTGGCCTCCCCAGAGCGAATCAGCACATACCAGTGCACATTAGAGCGCAGATGTCCACCGCATTCCAGTATGAAGCACAGAAGTCAAAGGTATCCGAACCTAACCCAGACAAACCTAACTTAACC
>NW_016910553.1:0-1129 GCF_001483705.2 Eufriesea mexicana
GCTACGTTGCGTTTGGTTATGTTACGTTTGGCCAGGATAGGAGATGATAGCCATGACTTTTGTACCACACCCTGCTATTCGGTGGATTCCTTCGCTCTACTCTGCTCGAATATATTCTGCGCGGCTCTAGGGATGCCAGCAATTGTGAGCTCGGAACGTTTGGTACAGTTAGGCTACGTTTTGTTTAGTTATCATAGTCAGGGTTAGGTATGGATGGCTTCGACTTTCGTGATATACACCGTTTTTCGTTGGAATGCTGCGCTCTTCTGTGCTCTACTATACTCTGTTCCTATCTGGGGAGACTAGAGATGGTGTAGGAGGCAAATAGTTCTGAGACATTTTTCGTTTGTTTATTTTCGATTCGTTAGGTTAGGAAAGGATGGTATTAAATTTTGCGCTGTACACTGCTTTTCGGTGTATTTCTGCTCTCTGCTGTGCTCTAACATGTGTTGCTTCGCTATGCGGATGCCAGCAATGGTGGTCTAGGCACTTCAGGTTGAGTTAAGTTACATTCCTCCAGGTTAGGTCTCTATGTGTTAGGTTAGGATATCTAAGACTTTTACGCTATACACTGCGATTCTATAGAATCCTGCGCTCGACCCACTTCCAATATGTTCTGCTTGGCGATGGGGAGGCCATGTATAGTGGTCCAGGCTCGCTAGGATTAGTTTGGCTACGTTTGGTTAGGTTATGTTAGCTTGGGTTAGGTATGGATAGCTTCTACTTCTCTGGTGTACAATTGTGCTCTCGGCACGATAGGTTGAGTTATGTTACTCTTTGTTTGGTTAAGCTTCGTCTTGTTATGATAGGATATCTTTGACTTTTGTGCTATCCACTGATATTAAGTGTATTTCTGCGTTCTACTGGGCTCTAATATGCCCTGCTCGGCACCGAGGATGCAAGCAATAGAGGTCTCGTCTTGTTAGGTATAGTTATTCTACGTTTGGTTAGGTTACGTTAGGTCTGGTTAGGTTGGGGTGACTTTGACTTTTGTGCTATACACGGCTTTCCGGCCGATTTATGCGCTCTACTGTCATCTAATACTCTCTGCTCGGCGATGGGGAGGCTAGAAATAGTGGCCGCGGCACGTGAGGCTGTGTTAGGTTCCATTTGTTTATGTTACGCTTGG
>NW_016910553.1:3801-8168 GCF_001483705.2 Eufriesea mexicana
TCAGGTCATGTCAGGAGAGGTCAGGTTCGGTCTGGTCAGGCCAGGATATGTCATGTCACTTCAGGCCATGCCATGTCAGGCCAGGTATGGTCAGGTCAAGTCAGGTCAGGACACTTCAGGTCGGGTTAGGTTAGGTTAGGCCAGATCAGGTCAGGTCAGGTCAGGCCAGGCCGGGCGAGGCCATGTCAGGTCTTGCAATGTCAGGCCAGGTAATGTCACAACTGGTCAGGTCATTTCAAGTCAGGGCATGCCAGGAGATTCGAAGTCGTCCGGGCGAGGTCAGGACTGGGAAGGTGAAGTAAGGTCATGTCAGGAGAGGTAAGTTCAGGAGAGGTCAGGCCAAGCCAGGCCTGGTCAGGTCGGGTTAGGTTAGGTTAGCCTAGGTTAGGTTAGGGAGTGTTAGATTGGGTTAGATTAGGTTTGGTTACGTGACGTTAGGTTAGGTTCGGTTAGTTCACTGTTGTTTATGACATGTTAGGTTGAGTTTGGGTAGTTTAGGTTAGGATGGGTTGTGCAATGTTAGGTTAGGTTAGGTTACGTTATGTTAGGTGAGGTTATGGTAGGTCTGGTTAGGTTAGGTTAAGTTAGGTTTTGCATAATTAGGTTAGGTCATGTCAGGTCATGGCGGGTCAGTTCCGGCCTCGTCATGTCAGGTCAGGCCATTCCAGGTCGGGTCAGGTGAAGTCAGGTCAGGTCGAGGCATGTCAGGTCAATGACAGGTCAGTTCAGCTAATGTCAGGTCCGGTGAGGTCAGGTCAGGTTAGGTTATGTTATTATAGGTTAGGTTAGCTTTGATTACGACAGGCTAGGATTGGTTGGGTTGGGTTAGGATAGGTTAGGTTAGGTTAGGATTGGTTGGGTTAGGTTAGGTTAGGTCAGATTAGGCCAGGTCTGGTCAGGTCAGGTCAGGTCAGGTCAATCGAGTTCTGTGCAATACGCGGCTATTTGGTGGTTTTCGGCGCTCTACAGTGCTCCATTATATTCTGCTTGTCCTTAGGGAGGCCAGCAACAGTGGTCTCGGCACGTAAGGTTGTGTCGGATTTCGTTTGGTTATGTTAGGTTTCGTTCTGTTTGGTTAAGATAGCTTTGACTTTTTGTGCTACACAATGCTATTCTATGGAATTCTGCGCTCATATGTGCGCTACCACACTCTGGTTGTCTCTGTGGACTTAAGGAATAGTGCTTTCGGCGCTTTAGTTTGAGCTAAGTTACGTTTGGCTAGGTCAGGCTTGGCTAGGTATTGACAGGAGAGCTTTGTCTCTTGCGATATAAACTGTTGTTCGGACGACTTCAGCGTCCTACATTTCTCTGCTATAGTCTGCTTAGGTCTCTCGAGGCCAGCAATAGCGGTCGCGGCACGTCAGGTTGGGATACGTTACGTCCGTTTATGTTACGCTTAGTTAGGTTGGGATAGGATTGCTTTGACCTTTGTGCTATACACTGCAATTCGGTGGATTTCAGCGTTTTACTGCGGAATAATATGCTCTGCTTCCCTCTGGGGAGGCAAGCAAGTGTGGTCTCGGCGCGTTGGGTTGAGTTATGCTACGTTCGGTTACGTTACGTTTGGCTACGTTGAGATAGCGTAGCATCGTGTATTCTGCTATGCACTTCGATTTTATGGACTTCCGCGCTATGCTGTGCTCTTGTATGATCTGCTGGGCTCTGTGGCGGCCAGCAATCGTGGTCTCGGCACGCTAGCATGAGTTATTGTACGTTTGGTTAGGACACGTATGGCCAGGTTAGTTGGGGACAGCTTCGACTCCTGTACTTTACACTGCTATACGTTGGATGTCTGCGCTCTACTGTGCTCCAGTATATTCTGCTTGCCTATGGGGAGGCCAGCAGTAGTGGTCTTGACACGTTAGGCAGAGTTACGTTGCGTATGGTTATGTTACGTTTGGCATTGTTGGGATCGAAAAGCTTCGTCTTTCGTGCTATGCACTGGCATTCGGTGGATTTCTGCGCTCTTCATTTCTCTACTATACTCTGCTGGACTCTCGGGAGACCAGCAATAGCGGTTGTGGCACGGCAGGTTTAGTTATGTTACGTTTGGTTATATTAGGTTAGGTTACGTTTGGTTAGGATGACTCCGACTTTAGTGTCATACACTGCTATTAGGAGAATTTCTCTGCTCTACTGTGTTATAATATTTTCTGCTTGGCTCTTGGAAATCCAGCAATAGAGGTCGCGGCTCGTTACGATTAGTTATTCTACATTTGGTTAGGTTAGATTAGGGCATGTTAGGTTGGGATATCGTCGTCTTCTGTGGTACACACTGCAAAGCGGTGGATTACTGCGCTCTGCTGTGCTCTAGTAAATTCTGCTTTGCTCTGGAGAGTCAGGCAAGTGTGGACTCGACGCGTTAGTTTGGTGTATGCTAGGTTCGTTTACGTTACGTTTGGCTATGCTGGGATAGAGTAGCTTCGACTATTCCGATATGCACTGCGATTCTCAGCATTTCTGCGCTCTACTCTCATCTAATATGTTCTGCTTGGCCCTGGGGAGTGTAGCAGTAGAGGTCTTGGCACGATAGGCTGAGATATGATGCGTAAGTTTGTGTTACGTTTGGTTAGGTTATGGGAGGATAGCTTCGACTTTTTGGCCGTACACTGCATTTCGGTGGACCTCTGCGCTCTACTGTGCTCTAGTATGCTCTGCGTGGCGCCGTGTTTGCCAGCAAGAGTGTTCTCCGCGCATTATACAGAGGTAGGCTGCGTTCAGCTATGTCACGTCTAGTTAGGTTCGGATATGATAGTTTTGACTTTTGTGCTACACACTGCTCTTATATGGTCTTCTGCGCTCTCCTCTATGCTGTCACACTCTGCTTGTGCCTGTGGACGCCAAGAGCAGCGCTCTCGGCACGTTAGGCTTTTTTATGTTACGCTCGATTAGGCTATGTTTGTTTAGGTTTGGTTATGATAGCTGTAACTTTTGTGCTATTCACTGCCATTCGGAAGATTTCTGCGTTCAACATTTTTCTGCTATACACTGGTTAGCTCTCGTGATGCCAGCAGTGGCGCTCGTGGCACGCCATGTTGTGCTACGTTACGCCAGCTTATGCTACGTTTGGTTAGGTTGGGACAGGGTTACTTTGACTTTTGTGCTATACACTGCTATTCGGTGGATTTCTGCTCACTACTGTGATCTAGTATGGCCTGCCTTGCCCAGACGAGGCGAGAAATTTTGGCTACCGCAAGCTAGGTTCAGTTAGACTTCGTTTGGTTGTTCTATGTTTCGCTGGATTATGTTATGTTAGGTTAAATTTGGTTTGGATGGCTTTGGCTTTTATGCTATACACCGCTATTCGGTCAATATCTGCGCTCTGCATTTCTGTACTAACAGCTGCTTGACTCTGGGAGTCCAGCACTGGTGATTGTGGCACGTTATTTTTGGTTATGCTGCGTTTGGTTAAGTCACGTTTGTTTCGGTTAGGATAGGATGGCTCAGACTTTTGTTCTACACACCGCTATTCGGTAAATTTCTGCGTTCTAGGCTGCTCTAATATGCTCTGATTGGTGGTCAAGTCAAAGCTATGCTATACTAACCTAACCAATCGTAACGTGACCAAACGTAACATATCTCAATATAACTTGACGCAAATACCATTTCTGGCCTCCCCAGGGCGGAGAAGAACTTATTAGAGGAGAGCAGAGCACAGAAGTCCATTTCGTCCGTGCGTATAGCGGATAAGTCAATGCTACCCAAACCTAAGACAGACCAACATAACCTAACCATTCGGAGCCTAACTCAAAATGACGTGCCACGATAAACATTGCTGACCTCACGAGTGCCAGGCAGAATATTGCAGAGCACAGAAGAAAGCAGAAATCCACTGTACAACAGTGTATAGTACGAAGACAAAGGTATCATAACCGAACCTGGCATAACCTTGCCAGTCAAACATAACATAGCCCAAACTAACGTGCGGAGACAACTGTTACAGCACAACCCAGAGCCAAGCAGAAAACATTAGAGCGCAGTAGAGTGCAGTAGTGCACCGGAAATTGGAGTATAGCACAAAGCGCGGAGCTATCCTGACCTAACCCAACCAATCGTAACATAACCAAGGGTAACGTAACTCAATCTAACGCGCCGCGACCATTATTGCTGTCCGCCACAGAGCCAAGCAGAGCATACTACAGCAATGTGGAGCGCAGAACTCCACCGAATAGCAGTGTACAGCACAAGAGTCAAAGCTCTCCTATCGTAACATAACAATACGTAACATAACCGAACGTAACATGACTATACCCAACGTGCCAAGACCACTATTGCTGGTCTCCCAGAGCCAATCAGAACACACTAGAGAACAGCAGAGCGCAGAAGTACAACGAATAGCAGTGTAGAACGCTAAAGACGATGCTATC
>NW_016910554.1:0-266 GCF_001483705.2 Eufriesea mexicana
AGATCGCATATCGCCTGCAATCCAATGGCGAGTACAGCTATCTACTTGCGAGAGAATAAGTCTACTCAAAACCTATAATCTGCCATAGCTTGGTGATTAGATCGCCTATCGCCTGCAATACAATGGCAATAACAGCCAGATACTTGCCAGGGAATAAGTCTATTCAAAATCTATAACCTGTTATAGCTTGATGAATAGATCGCCTAACGCCTTCAATCCAATGGCAGGTACAGCCATTTACATCCCAGAAAATTTGTCCACTCAAA
>NW_016910554.1:470-725 GCF_001483705.2 Eufriesea mexicana
GAATAGATCGCCTAACGCCTTTAATACAATGGCAAGTACAAACATCTATTTGCCAGAAAATAGGTCTATTCAAAATCTATAATCCGTTATGGCTTGGTGAATAGATCGCATAACGCCTTCCATTCAATGGCAAGTACAGTCGTCTATTTGCCAGAAAATAGGTCTATTCAAAATCTATAATCCGTCATAGCATGGTGAATAGGTCGCCTGACGTCTGCAACCAATGGCAAGTACAGCCATCTACTTGCCAGAGAA
>NW_016910555.1:0-840 GCF_001483705.2 Eufriesea mexicana
GGCTCTACTTTTCAATGGATTGAAGGCGTTAGGCGATCTAATCGACAAGCTGTGACAGCTTATATATTTTGAATAGACTTATTCTTTGGCAAGTAGATGCTGCAATTGCCATTGGATTGAAGGCGTTAGGCGATCTATTCTTCAAGATATACCAGACCATTGGTTTTGAGTAGACATATTCGATGGCAATTAGATGTCTGCACTTGCCATTGGATTGAAGGCGCTATACGATGTATTCACCTAGCTATAACAGACTACAGACTTTCAATAGACCTATTCTCTGGCAAGGAGACGGCTGTACTTGCCATTGGATTGAAGGCGCTATACGATGTATTCACCTAGCTATAACAGACTACAGACTTTCAATAGACCTATTCTCTGGCAAGGAGACGGCTGTACTTGCCATTGGATTGAAGGCGTTGGGCGACCTATTCACCAAGCTATAACTGATTATACATTTTGTATAGACCAATTCTCTGCCAAGTAGATGGCTGTAATTGCCATTGGATTGAAGGCGTTTGACGATCTATTCACCAAGCTATAACAGGTTATAGATTTTGAATAGACCTATTCTCTGGCGACTAGGTTGCTGTACATGCCATGGAATTGAAGGCGTAGGGCTACCTATTCTCCGAGCTATAACAGGTTATAGATTTTGAATAGGCCTATTCTCTGGAAAGTAGATGGCTGTACTTTTCAATGGATTGAAGCCGTTAGGCGATCTAATCGCCAAGCTGTGACAGCTTATAGATTTTGAATAGACTTATTCTTTGGCGCGCAGGTGCCTGCGTTTGCCATTGGATTGAAGGCGTTAAGCGATCTATTCACCAAGCTATACCA
>NW_016910556.1:0-517 GCF_001483705.2 Eufriesea mexicana
TTATATCTTGGTGAATAGTTCGCCCAACACCTTCAATCCTATGGCGAGCACAGCCATCTACTTCTCAGACAATAGGTATATTGAAAATCCATAATCTGTTATAGCATGGTGAATAGATGGCATGACGCCTTCAATCCAAAGGCAAGTACAGCCATCTACTTGCCAGAGAATAAGTCTATTCAAAACCTATAAGCTGCCATAGCTTGGTGATTAGATCGCATATCGCCTGCAATCCAATGGCATGTACCTCCAGATACTTGCCAGGGAAAAAGTCTATTCAAAATCTATAATCTGTTATAGCTTCGTGAATAGATCGCCTAACGCCTACAATCCAATCTCAAGTATTGCCATCTACTTGCCTGGGAATAGGCCAATCCAAAATCAATAACCTGTTATAGCATGGTGAGTAGAATGCCTTCAATCCAATGGCATGTACTGCCATCTACTTCCCAGGGAATAGGTCTATTCAAAATCTATAATCTTTTATAGCTTGGTTAATAGGTCGCCTAACGCCTTC
>NW_016910557.1:0-976 GCF_001483705.2 Eufriesea mexicana
AAAGTTAGCTCACCGCGATATTAGACAAAAATGTCAATGAAATTATACTTTCCAGACAGATTCTTCTGTATTGCGGTGGATATAGCACTCCAAAAGGACTTTTCCACCTTACGTATGCAAGGAAGTTAGCTCACCACGGTATTAGTCGAGTATGTCAATAAAATTGAATTTTCCATCGAGATTCTATAGCATTGCAATGCCTATAGCACGCCAATAGTATCTTTCCTCCTTATTTATGCAAGAAAGCTAACTCACCACGATATTAATCGAAAATGTCAATAATATTGAATTTTCCAGCCACCTTCTACAGCATTGCAATGGCTATAGTATGCCAACAGGATCTTACCTGCATACTTATGCCAGGAAGCTAGCTCATCACGATATTAGTCGAGAATGCCTGCAAAATTGAACTTTCCAGCCCGAATCTGCAGCATTGCAATGGCTATAGCACGCCAAAAGTATCTTTCCTCATTACTTATGCAAGGAAGCTGGCTCACCACGATATTAGTGGAAAATGTCAATAAAATTGAATCTTCCAGCAAGATTCTATAGCATTGCAATGCCTATAGCATGCCAACAGAATCCTTCCTCCTGATATATGGAAGAGAGTTAGCTCACCACCATATTAGTCGAAAATGTCAATATAATTGAGTTTTCCAAACAGATTCTTTGGCATTCCAATGGCAATAGCACGAAAATAGGATCTTTCCGCCTTATTTACGCAAGAAAGACAGTTAACCACTATATAAGTCGAAAATGTCAATAAAATTGAATCTGCCAGGCACATTCTACATCATTGCAATAGTTATAGCACCCCAAAAGTATCTTTCCTCCTCATTTATGCAAGAAAAGTAGCGCGCCACAATATTATTCGAAAATGTTAATAAAATTGAATTTTCCACCCACATTCTGAATCATTGCAGTGTCTATAGCACGCCAATAGAATCTACACTGCTTATTTAGGCAAGAAGGATAG
>NW_016910558.1:0-9723 GCF_001483705.2 Eufriesea mexicana
GAAAAACGCAAACATACCTTACGCGCAAAGATATCCTGTTCTCTTACCCAGATCGCATCCAATAACTGACTTGGTTATCGGGTACGAGCATCTTAAAAACTATCATGCGGGGGTGCAGGGCACCTTGTATGCAGTCAGAGAGAACTATTGGCCAGTGGACGGACGTAACCAGACACGCCGCGTTATTCGCAGGTGTACCATTTGTACGCGGATGACACCATCAGAATATAAATACAAAATGGGCGCGCTTCCCGCGGATAGAGTCACTCAAACTCGCCCATTTAGCAAAGTAGGGTTGGATTACTGTGGACCAATGTATATTAAAGAGAGGCGTCATAGGAACCAAAGAAAAATTAAAATATACGTCGCTATTTTTATATGTCTAACTACCAAGGCTGTCCACATAGAGTTGGTAAGTGATCTTACCACCGAGGCTTTTATTGCAGCGCTTAAAAGGTTTATCGCAAGAAGAGGCAGGTGTCGTACTATTTACTGCGACAATGCCACGAATTTCAAGGGAGCCAGGTATGAATACATTGAGATTACAAACCTATTGAAATCACCTAATTATAGAGAAAGAACAGCCCACTTTCTAGCAGACGAAGGAATCGAATGGCACCAGATACCTCCAAGAACACCGCATTTCGGAGGATTATGGGAAGCTGCCGTCAGGTCTTTCAAGCACCATATGAAAAGAGTAGTAGGGGAAACCCTATTTACTTACGAGGATCTGAACACTTATGTAATTGAGATAGAGGCCATACTGAATTCTCGTCCTTTAACTCCTATCTCAACAGATCCCAACGACACCATGGCCTTGACGCCTGGACATTGTCTAATCGGAGACACCTTGCGAAGTTTGCCCGAAAGGGACTTAACAACAACACCATCGAATCGACTATCATCCTGGCTACACATACAGAAACTCAAGCAGCACTTCTGGACTAGGTGGTATAAGGAATACCTAAACCATCTGATAGTGCGGCAGAAATGGCACACACCAGGAGCCAAAATCGAAAAGGACACCCTTGTGATATTAAAGGAGGATAATCAACCGCCACTGCATTGGCCGTTAGGACGTGTCATAGAGCTCCATCCAGGGGACGATGGCGTCGTCCGGGTAGCAACGGTAAAAACGGCAACAGGCTTATACAGGAGGTGTGTGAAGAAGCTAGCACCTCTATACCCAGAGGAAGAACCACCTGAGGGACTTTAACAAATATAACAATTTTTTCATTGTATTCTTTCCGCTATACTATGTAAATAAAGTTAAAATTTTGAACGGCTACACCGTTCAAAGGGGGGAGTATGTTCCGTCCCGGAGAGCGTGTTTATAACAATATATAGCTATACATATATGGAATGAGCTGCATGAGCGTTTTTATTTTATACTCTTCAACGTGCTAATAGCAACTGTATTTGTATTACGTTGTTCGTTTTGCTGTGACCGTAAATAGCGGCATGTTCCTTCAACATTCAAAAGAATTTCTGATTAGTGGTCATATATGAAGAGATAACCGACGCTACTTAGCGGTTTTATCGTTTTATTATAGCGACAGCGACTTAAATTCCAGGGTAATTATACCAGAGACAAAAATTGCACTTGTCCTTACCCGTGAATCGATGTATAAGAGTAGTAAAACACTATCTTAATTAAATTGCAGAGGTAAGCTTTCGGATCGCATTATAAATCTTGCATAACTGTACTATATTTATCCACGATGAAATCGATATTTATGAAAAAGCGACGAGATTGTTATCGGGTTTGGAAGATAAAAAATGTTCATTTACATATTTCCAAAGAGATAAAACAAATTCGTTCAATCTTTATGCAACTTGTCTTAAGTTATTTCAGATAAATTGTATCATAGCGATATTTCAATACTACGTTCGATTTTATACATTTCTATAAACTTTTAACCAATGAAATTTGCACTTCACACTCTACAGCGAATGTGGAATTTATGAAACATAACATGTGAACATATACATTTATGGATGAGATTATGTTAACGATAGTCCAACTAACGATAAGTATTAACATAAACTGGTACGAAAATAATTCCAGTAACTGGAAGATTCTCTCGTCAGTGATTTCAAAAGGTGCTACATGCCCACATACTGTAACGATACTCATTTTCGCATTCACATTTCCATGCCATGTACGCTTAGGTTTCGTATTCGGTAGGATATATCGTGCAACGAAGAACAATCGAACAATTGACTTGCAATTTTATTAAAGTATAGAAATATATTTAAAACAGATACAACATAGTACCAAGATATCAAAATACGACAACTGTAAAGATTTTATTTAATAAATACATCAAATAAGAGAAAATGTGTTAAAAGAAATGAAAAGAAAATAATGTTGATCAAAAAATCAGTATTTTATTAACAGTCGTAAAGTATATTGATCATAATCGCAGTCATATTTCATGCAAAAGCAAGAAAAACACACGAAAACAAAGGTGTAAAAATCGAAGGAAACAAAATACCTGCAGATATCTACATATGTAAGTACATATATGAGCCGTTCACTGTATAAATCGATTAACTGCACTTTTTGAAAAATCTTAAATTTAAGTGTCAAAGCACTTGGTATAGTCGTAACTTTTTATATTTATAATAACTTTCCCTGATAATTAAGATTAACACCATTAAACGACGAAAATTTTTTGGCCACTGAATAATAAATAATTTATTTCAGAGGTCACTTTGATTAACTCCGTACTCTAATGTAAATCGTTGCAATAATGCAACTCAAATGCACTAGCAAGCCACGAATGATAACGGTGAATTTTTTAGTGCCGTCTTATCAGAATTTAAGTAAAATTTAGTAAAATTTAAATTTATTACTTTTTTCACTTGCCAAATCGATTAACTCTTCCAGTATCATAAAAATGGTAACATTACTGACGATTACCTTTTGGCTATTTTTTCTCATAAATTTTATATACCGTTAGATGAATGTTACATTTGTATTTATGCATTCTACGATATTTATTTCGATTTAAATTATAAAGGGAATTTTAAAAAACAATATACATTATTTCATTGCATTTCTCCGCTTTTTGTTCTATGGAGTTAATCAATTTGTGCAGCGAACAGCTCATATGATGAGTAAATAAATGTAGGTTATACAGATAATAATAATTAAAGGGATATCATGAAAACAAATAAAAGTCTATGTCAATAAAAGTTAATATTAACCTTGGCAAAAGTAATTGCATATTTTCAGTAATTGCAAGAATGAAAAATTTAAAGTCAGAAATTTTTATTGGTTTAATAGTCTTGATGCTAATAATTACCAAATTGTGCAGACATTAATTATGACGAATATACGCAGTTTCGTTAGTAGTGATAGCAATTATTATATAGTACGTATGTTTATGTAATACATAATCTGATAGTTACTACACCGATAAAATGATATTCGGTTACTCACCATGAAACTTAAGTTACTTTTAAAATTTAAATCTTTAATAAATATAAGCTAATTCAATATGACAGTAATAAAATTCAATCTATAAAGCTAATTCAATATCCAATTATTTAATTACACTTATCTACTTGATGAATTTTATATACTATTTTGAAACATTTTTGAAACTATTAACACATTCTATATGGTTAATCCATTTATATTATGTCATTCTTTCATTTGTATTTTTACTTAACGAAAATACAATTATTTTAATTTCTTTATTAACCCTTTGCACTCGGGAGGTGGACTTCTTACACACTACGACTCGCCTGCGCCCTTGCACCCTTATTTAACCTACTATGGACCGAATATATATTTTTCTTGACTATAAGAATTGTACGTAACATAAAATCAACAAATAAAAACCCACTATGGACCGAATATATATTTTTCTTGACTATAAGAATTATACGTAACATAAAATCAACAAATATCAACCAATAAATTCAGCAGTTTTGATACTTTTATTCTAACGAATTCATATTGAAAGTTGGAATTAACAACGGTTGTACTATTGTGTCAAGATAATGTGCAATAGATAGACAAGATAATTTTCCACGTCATCTTATAGAGAAAAGGTCATAAGGGGCCATAGAGGACCTTACCTATCATGATCGACTAACCGGTAAATGAAAAAGAATTCGAATTTTTAAAAATGGAACCACGGAGGGTATTGTAAAAATAATTATAAATATATCGAAAGAAAAATCGTGGACTGGAGTGATCAAAACGATAACGTTGAATGCAGTATTTAACAAAATAGCCATACATTAGCATGTAACTTGAAAGTTACACCGGCCCATAGAGGGTTAAACCATTCATGCTGTCCTTTTTTCACACTCAGGCTTTCCTTCCTAATCATGCCTCTTTCCCCGCAATCTCGGTAGACTAGTTACTTCAAACACACGCTGCACTCATAAACTAACTTCCATTCGTCTATCACACTCGGCTCTGCCATACAAGTTCATCCCATCCTCTTGCGCGCGGTTACCTTTGTTCTAAGTTCAAACACTCCCAATGTTCCGTCGTGGAACAAAGAAAACCCGTTACGGTCTTCCAACAGCCAGGTCATAGGGTCGAACAATTCGGCATCGGAATTTCCCGCTCCATGCCTTCAGCATGTTTGACTGCTTTACCTTTTTTCCTTTGACTTCTCGTGTCGCGGAACACGAGAATCCTGGAAATCCCTAATTTAACGAAATTAGGCGACGGCTCTTAAGACTTGGCTGACAATAGGCCTGAGGGCTCCACGTGGTCCGCACGCGTTGGAAGCCTCAGGCCCTCGCTAGGGGTAATAAACGACCGATGGGGTCACCAGCGCGCGGGTGGACCCCAGGTACCCCACCTTGGAGGAGAGGGTTTCCTCCACTATCGTTGCTTTTTGGGGGAACCTTCCCTTTCTCCAAGGTCACCGATTCGCGAACCAAGGGAACGCCCTTGGTCAAAAACAGCCAATCATATTTGGCGAGCTCCCGATTTTTCCTATGGCCGATCTTAGGAAGATCGAGGAGCTCATTTCGGTTCGAGATTTGAGAGACATGGGTTCTCTCCTAACAGTTCGGATTGAGACCTCAGAGACACGGTTCTCTTCAAACACTCCGTCTAACCGATTCAAATCAACGACACGCCACGTTTTCTTCGAAACATCGAAGACACGACGTTTTTCCGTTCGTGCAACTTAAACAGTTGCCCAATATTAATTTGGCGGGCAACACGTATAGTCGCGAGACGGCTTTACAACCCGTCGGAAATACGAGAATTTCGATCGCGACGCGACGCAACACCCAACATCCTTTCAAGGTCCATACTCATTCCAATTCTACATATCTATTTTGTATCTAAACTCCTAACGTATTGTTGTATATTTCACTTTTATTTTTCATCGTACAATCAGTACTTGGTTTAACACTAAACCTACCAAGATTAAATGACCGGTGAATGAAAAATAAGTAGAAGTTTTAAAAATTGGAATAATGGCAGATATTGAGAAAATGAGTATACGTATATTGGAAGAAAAATTGCGAAAACGAGTGATTAGGATGATAAAGTCAAAACACGGAATTTTTAGGGAAAGTTTGATAAACGGTGATTTAGACCATGGTAGGTTTAGTATTAATGTCTATAGTACGTTTCAAAATATTTAATTTATTATTTCCGTTCCCCATCTACCTTAACTCTGTAAGTTAAAACACTCTCGACACTCCTTTAAGCCCATACTTATTCCAATCTTCCATATAATTACTATAATTACATATAATCACTCGCAAAGGTATTCAAGAGCTAGAATCCCTAATGTTTAACAGATACACGAGCTACATTCGAATTTCTAAAATAATACTGAAATAATACACGAGTGTTGAGAATATGCAGATAAAATTCGAAAAATCTGACGTACGCTAAATTTTATGTCAATAAATAAAATTGTCGATCATGTTCTATGTTCTATGTCTATAATTATACTTGTCCGATAATGAAACTTCTTCCACATAATTTTAGTTGTTGTCAGTAAGTATTATTATTATTGTTGAAGTAAGTCATTTATTATCATATTGTTTCAGCTTCGGTATTTTTAAAATCGCCCATGTATAGTAGATGTACAGTAAAATCTCGATTATCGAAACCTTTATTAACGGAACGATCGATTATCTCAATATGGATTAACTGAAAATTCGATTATAAAAATTCCGATTATTCGAATGTTCGATTATCCAAACAGTATTATCTAATAATAAGAAATAAGGAGAATCTCCTTATTTCCAATAATCATGTTTCCTTATCGATTACGCTTATTCTCTCTCTTCCTCTCTTTCATTGTCATATTTTTGTTTGCTTTCTCTGCGAATTTTTTAATTAAATTTCTTTTTGAAAATTAGTTTGAACGAGAGGTTTCGGATGACAAAACTATGCGTATTGAAAAATTATGTTACGCAAATGATGAACCATATTTTACATCAATAATATCTGTTCATCGTTACAGAATTCGATATTTTTTATTATATTAACCCTTTACACTGGAGAGGTGCCTCTCAGTTGCCACTTGATAAAATTTTGAAGATCGATATTAATTAATATGTCAAATTTAAGATAATGTAATGGTGTACGAAATATCGAGATCAAATAATTCCATGTATTAATTATTACACGGTTTCTTATTTACTGCTGAGAAAAATATCGTCAGCTTTATAGCAGAAAACCTTTAAACTCCCACTCTTCTTTAACCAAAAAATCGTCGAGTGCAAAGGGTTAACCATAACACCTAAAAATTTCTGGCGGCCATTTGCTGACAGCTGGCGGCCATTTGCTGGCAACTGGCGGCCATTTGCTGGCAACATGGTTCCAATGGCACACGGTTCTAATAAAACACGAAATAGATTATAATTGAATTGTTAAATAGCGATAAGGTAAATCCCACGAGTGATAACTTAATTAAATTTTTAATTAAATTCTTTTTTGAAAATTAGTTCGAAGGAATGGTTTGGGATGACAAAACTATGCGTATTGAAAAATTATGTTATGCAAATGATGAACCACATTTTACATCAATAATATCTGTTCATCGTTACAAAATTCGATATTTTTTATTATATTAACCGTAACACGTACAAATTTCTGGCGGCCATTTGCTGACAACATGGTTCTAATGGCACACGTTTCTAATAGAACACGAAATAGATTATAATTGAATTGTTAAATAGCGATAAGGTAAATCCCACGAGTGATAATAAAATTGTGCAACAAGTTAATAAAAGGAATACATGAAAATCAAAAAGAAAATCCAGAAGAAAAAGAGAAAAAATATTAAATAAAATTCGAATTCTATTTTTCTATATACTTCTTAGAAACATTCGTTGCTTTAGAAGTATAAGATAGTTTCAAATACAGGTGGAAAGTATAACATTCGCAAAATATTTTTAAATTTGTGGCTAAGAGAGATACAGAGACCACGAAAAATATCGAAGAAATTTTTATTATGAATATATGTATTATGTATTATGAATAATAAATATGTATTATGTGTTTTGGATAACGAACGATATCTAATTTAAAAAAGAAAATATTATTTAAACAGCCGTGTCGTGTTTTGCATCCGATAATCGAGCTTTTACTTTATTTATTCACTCAATCGATGCTATAACTAATACTCGATATTATCGCGTTTGCTTTAAAATATTACGATTAAATCGAAATAAAACTTTCGAACATCTGTGTGGAGATATATCAGATTACTCGCTAATCTCGAAAGTCTTTTCACCTAATTTTCAAGTATGCGCTTGTATGTATGCGTGTTTTATACTTCTTTGCTTCAACATCGACACGTTTGTACGAGTAATTTGTAATTTTTCCAAGTACAAGTTTGTAAAGTATTATTTCTGAGAAATAGATTCTTGATTCCCCTGGATGGAATCTTACTGATGGATTCTTGAATCCAGACTGACCTCGCGTCCAACAGATTCCTTTCGAACATTTTTCTCTGTATCATTTAATAATATTAACCGAGATAAATATAAAAAATTTTTCTTTTCTCAGCATCATCGACAATAATTGGTTTGACTTTACTCTAGACGTCGAAGGACGTAGTAATACATCAGAACTCGTTAATACGTTATGCAGCAAGGGGTTAAGAAGTTATACGTTAAACAATAATACGATTAGGTATGGCAAACAAGAAATTTAATCTGTTTAATCTTTACATAGATAACCGGATTTTTATTTTCACTTTTCTTATTAAACTATCGCAAAATCATTCTAGATATCTACTTTCTGGATGTTTCTAAAATAAATGTTTCTACGAAACATTATCAATTTATATTACATTTGTAAATATTGTAAATTCATACGTTAATTCTTCAAAATTATTTATATTTGTAAATATTGTAAATTCATACGTTAATTCTTCAAAATTATTTATAATGTATGAGAAATTAATCGTAGGACTACTTATTACGTATAACTTATTTAGTATAATTTTTATTGCCGACTAATGAAATAAAGAGAAATATTATTCATATATTCGAGATTTTCTTAGTGAAAAATGGTTTCGTTCATGGGTAAACCAGCAGAAGAGATAGTGAGTAAATAGTCAAGAATAGCATGGCACGCATGCGGATGATACGAACGATTAACTTTAGCGTGAAATTTTATTACTTCGAGTTATTTTCTCCTTTGAAAAGATTAAAATCATATTTGGTATATCATAAAAAGAGGAAGCCAAGAGTTTCGCGAAAGTATAAAAGTGAAATAATTATAATAAAAGAAAAGAGAACAAATTTTTACCTTTTCACGACGTCCAGAAGCAACTATGTTCCATTGTTCTATATCATACGTAAAATAAGTGGAAAATAAACTTGCGACTTATATACATTTATTTATCTCGCTTTTAAATATGATAACATTCGTGCAAAAATAAGGAGATACATAATTAAAAAGATAAAACAGATTAAATATTAAGAATGAAATTTAATCAAGATAATTTTTCATGGTTATATACGTTACGTATATTTAATGATGAATGTGTAATATTTTATATATATATAGCGAAACATAACATTTATATGAGTACGATTCGAGTTTTCGTACTGTTCCGTCGTGGAACAAGGAAGACCTGTCACGGTCTTCCAACAGCCACGTCTTAGGGTGGAACAATTCCGCATCGGAATTTCCCGCTCCATGCCTTCAGCATGTTTGAATGCTTTACCTTTTTTCTTTGACTTCTCGTGTCGCGGAACACGAGAATCCTGGAAATCCCTAATTTAACGAAATTATGCGACGGCTCTTAAGACTTGGCTGACAGTAAGCCCGTCTCGCGACTACGACACGTGTTGCCCGCCAAATTAATATTAGGCAACTGTTTAAGTTGCACGAGCGGAAAGAGTCGTGTCTACGACGTTCGACGTTTCGAAAAGAACCGTGGCGTGTTGTTGATTTGAATCGGTTAGATGGAGTGTTTTAGAGAGACCCGACGTCTCTCAAATTTCGTATCGAAGTGTCTTTAGAGAGAACCCGTGTCTCTCAGATCTCGCAAGGAAGTGAGCTCCTCGATCTTCCTAAGATCGGTCTTAGGAAAAAATCGGGGGTTCGCCAAATATGATTGGCTGTTTTTGACCAAGGGCGTTCCCTTGGTTCGCGAATCCGTGACCTTGGAGAAAGGGAAGGTTCCCCCAAAAAGCAACGATAGTGGAGGAAACCCTCTCCTCCAAGGTGGGGTACCTGGGGTCCACCCGCGCGCTGGTGACCCC
>NW_016910558.1:11746-48590 GCF_001483705.2 Eufriesea mexicana
AAGCAACGATAGTGGAGGAAACCCTCTCCTCCAAGGTGGGGTACCTGGGGTCCACCCGCGCGCTGGTGACCCCGTCGGTCGTTTATTACCCCTAGCGAGGGCCCGAGGCTTCCAACGTGTGCGGACCACGTGGAGCCCTCAGGCCTATTGTCAGCCAAGTCTTAAGAGCCGTCGCCTAATTTCGTTAAATTAGGGATTTCCAGGATTCTCGTGTTCCGCGACACGAGAAGTCAAAGAAAAAAGGTAAAGCAGTCAAACATGCTGAAGGCATGGAGCGGAAAATTCCGATGCCGAATTGTTCGACCATAAGACCTGGCTGTTGGAAGACCGTAACGGGTCTTCTTGGTTCCACGACGGAACACTTGTACTGAATGTTGTACGAAGGCAGCCTGAGAGATGTGGTGATTTGTGTGGCTTTCTCTCACTATGCTCTATCAATGGAAATACCGAGCATCTTGAGTGTGCAATAAAAGACATTTTCGTGTTTATGTATACTTTATTACACTGGTAGTTGTTGCTATTTTGAATGTGACGTGTACGCGTTATACTAAGTAGTGTTGCGTTCCGTTCGTGTTCTGATGTGTTCTATATGCGTTCTGATTAAGTTATGTTTTGCTTCTGATGTGCTTTCTTCGAGTTCTGTATGACTTTTGTGATGTCTCGTGTTCTGCGCGTACTAGCGTCGACCAAATTTTTTCAACCTGTAAGAACAATCTATTAGTAACTCAAAATAAATTACATGAAGGTTCATTTGTCTTCTCTCGCAGAAAAATGTTCCAAATTTTGAAACAAGAGAAAGAAAATTGGTCGATACCTTATTTGGTTTGCATGGAAAAATAAAATTTGATTATTATTCAAACATAAATGTTTTTTTTTATCAACGTGATCAATTAATTAAATTTAAGAATCTGCTCAGGTTGGAACAACAATTTTCGTTTTCATAGATTAGTAGTTTTTGCGTTGATAATTATGTATAGTCTATAATTATCATAGCATGATCATTATTAATCCTATTATTAAATTTCACAAAAACGTCCTCTTCTTTCATCAAGTATTATTTATACGACAAATTACTATTTTGAAATTCAAATTCCACCAATATCAACTCAAGATATAAGACTAATACTTAGGTGTATCGGTGTTGTTGGATTTTTTTGAGTTACATTAAAAAAATGTTTTACTGAGATATTTTCTTAAATTATAATATCCAAATGTAATGTAATAGCTAAGAAATAAATGTAATACTTTTATAATAATTTAATGTTACTTTATATTGAAAATTAAAATTCTGAAATATTTTTAGAACTAGTAATTATATCAAGAAATGATCAAAAAGAAGATTATACGATTTCGAATGGATCATAATTCGTGTAATTAATTTTCTTTACAAATGTACACACAAAGTCAAACTTATTTTTCTAAACAGAATTACATATTTTTCAATCAATCAATCAATATAGCTCGTTATTCGCCACGAAGTTTATGTATTTTACATTTATAAAATTGTATATCAAAAGTTTTAAAAATATTTTAATTTAAAAAATGCGAAATGTTATTGATAAATCTACCTGTTTTGTCAAGTGAGCGAAATCTATATTATTTTAAGTGTGATTGTAATCATATTGACCTTCAGACTACACTTGACAGACAAATTTAAGATGGCTGTTCCTTTTTGAAAAAGTAAATATTATGACGAATAATTCAATTTTGAAGCTTATTCATTTTCAAATTGTCAATATTATCAACAGTTTTTGGTAATGGTAACATTAATAGCATTGCTGATACAGTATTGTTATGACTGATCTTAAGAACACATGCCGAATCCACGATGACGTCAGAAAGGAACAAGGCTGCTTTAGAGAAGTCACTTGGAGAGAATTTATCTCGAAGGAGTTGTATACAGTTTAGACTAACTCTGATCGACTGTAATCGTGAAACCCCAAACGATATTTCCTAGTTATCTCAATGCAATCGACATCGTCGTAAACTCACGATAGATATTTGACAATAGCCTATGTTCCATCGTGGAACAAGGAAGACACCGTTACGGTCTTCCAACAGCCAGGTCTTTAGGGTCAAATAATTCGGCATCGGAATTTTCCTCTCCATGCCTTCTGCATATTTGAAAACTTTCACCTTTATTATGACTTCTCGTGTCGCGGAATACGAGAATCCTGGAAATCCCTAATTTAACGAAATTAGGCGACGGCTCTTAAGACTTGGCTGACAATAGGCCTGAGGGCTCCACGTGGTCCGCACACGTTGGAAGCCTCAGGCCCTCGCTAGGGGTAACAAACGACCGACGGGGTCACCAGCGCGCGGGTGGACCCCAGGTACCCCACCTTGGAGGAGAGGGTTTCCTCCACTATCGTTGCTTTTTGGGGGAACCTTCCCTTCTCCAAGGTCACCGATTTGCGAACCAAGGGAACGCCCGTGGTCAAAAACAGCCAATCATATTTGGCGAGCTCCCGATTTTTCTGAAGGCCGATCTTAGGAAGATCGAGGAGCTCACTTCCGTACGAGATCCGAGAGACACGGGTTCTCTCAAAGACACTTCCTCTCGAAACATCGAACACACCGGTTCTTTCTAAACTTCTTCCTTTCGACACGTCAGAGACGACGGTTCTCTTCTAACACGAGACGATTTTCGTATCTCCTCGTTAAGTCGACGAGATACCGTGTCGCGTCGAACCGTCCATCCACATCGGGATATCTTCGCGCCTTACAACCGCGAAGACGAATTATTTCGGACGGAAACCACGCGACCAGGAAGATCAAGGGAACGACGCAATACCCCCTTGATACCTCCCACATACCAGGTCTACCTCTATCAAGTTAGAGTAGGCCGCATCCCAAGCAGCATTGCCGCAGCAGCGTAACGGGCCTTACAACCCCGTGAAACTCTACGAGCGAATTGCAGTGTTCGGGACGCAACGCAGACATTCTTATCACGTGGTTCGTACATCGAGAATACCTTAATTAAATTGTTTTATTATTCGTCAATGTAGGGGGCGTAAGTATCTAGGTCTTCGTAGATACCCCACTCCCAATATTCCGCCTCCAAGGGAGAGCTTGGCTAAGTGCGGTGTGGTGTCCTCTTTATCCGGCTTGATGATGGACTGTTGTTCCTGTAGTGCTGGCCTGGTGGTATCCCCGTGATCGTCGTTGCTATAGATGGGGTAGCAAGTAGGACAACGGGAAAAGGAAGGGATGCATTTCGTTCCGGGCCTGCTAGCGGACTCATCAGTAAGACCTGCTTAGCAGGCCCTGCCTTAGACACTGGGATACTTAGGTGTCACGAAAACTTCTGTTTAAGGGAAGTCGAGGCTTCACCGTGGACTTATGAGAAAGTCCTCGAACCTCCTTCAAGTAGGAATCCATCTATTGGCGAGGGTGAGAACTTGGTCGCTACAGTCAGTACTGTCAAATATTTGTAGTCTAATCCTCTTTTCTCTAAGTGGTCGAAAATTCTCCTCGCTTTGCGAATTCTCTTTTTCCAAAACCTCTTTATATGGAGGCAAGTAGTTTTGAAACTCTCTTTGAAATTTTCCACTGTGCATCGTTGAAGGAACACAAAAATTCAACGCATCGAACAAATTCTGCCATAGATCAATTTTTCAAGCTATTTGGGTCGTTGAAATGTTCCTGTATGAAAAACGTGTTATAAGGAGGCCGTTGTTGCGACGGCAATAATAGTTGCAAGGCGCGCCTAGCCGTTCCTCTTTAAAATCGACAATTATAAATCACGACAAGGACTAGGGACGGTAATACTTGAGACCGGACCCAACAGACGGGACGCACGTGCGACTGACCCACGAAAATGCTAACCAGACGTACGTATAAATCAAAACAAAACAATACCAAAAAGAGAAACTTCCCTGTCATATTCCCTCTCCTAACCCAAGAGCCTGCCAAAACTCCTTGTCCAATGAAACAACTCTAATTTTCCTCCTCCTACACTCATTTTTCTCCAATCACCGCAAACCAAGACTAGACAAAACGAGACGACAGGCAGTAGCTAAAACTAGGGGTCAGACGACAGTGAGGAGTGAGTGAACAGACGACAGTGAGGAGTAAAACAAGCAAGACGACAGTGAGGAGTAACACGAACAAGACGGTAGTAAGACGTAAAACACGAAACATCAAGACGGTATCGAAACTCAGTCAAACACATAAAACGAGAAGACAAAACGGAAGACGAAGCAAGACGAAACGGCAAAGGCTGAGACGATACACTGCACACAATCATCATACAACTCACAAAACGTGTAATAAAGTGTAAATACACCAGAAACTGCGCTTTATTACACCACCGAAGTGTTCAATGTCTCGTAAGTGACGCGACACATTGAGAAGAGGGTAGCAGCATTATCAAATCCTACCCTAACCCGCGTGGACCTCATCCTTCTTACACCACGCGGTACAACAGCCGTGTTATAGGAGAACTGTCGCAATTTCCGCTCCGCGTTACATGGAAATCGTGTTATAAAAACACCGAGTTGTAGGAGTGCAGACTGTAGAGTACATTGGAATCGGAACGGAACATTGTAATCCAAAAGGAAATCAATAAATCATTCTATTACTAGTTGATGTAAGGTCTATTGTGTGGAAGGGTATATTTTCAAAGATGAATCGTTGAAAGTAGGAAATTGAGAGGTATATACGAGGCTTGTGAGCTTTTCCAAATATTTATCGAAATGACTATGAAGAGACTAACTGTAGGCCATATGTATATCAGCTGGGCGTGGGCTTGACTGCCATGATCTATCGAGTTATTGTTAGATCGCAAGCTATTTTGCGGTTGGTAGGTGTAGGTTACTAGAAGTGCCAAGGGATATTTTTCTGCATAATTTAAAATACTCAAAAGTATTTCTCCAAAAGAAAGTACAGCCTTCTAAAATTGTCTTAGAAGAAGCACTTCGAGGATAAAAACTCTTTTCAAAATCATTAAAATCGAAATAAATAAAACCATCGAATAATATGGAACATGTACGGTCGAGATAAATTCGAATTCGAAACATTGTCAAATTTCAAAATTCTCAAAATGTTCAAAACTGCAAGTATACATATATAGATTTTATTTTATACGGTAGGAATATTCTATTCCAAGAACTACAGTTTTAATATGATTTTTATTTATCGTAATTAAACGAAACAAACAAAAACATAACGATATAGGGAAGCTTCACTTCAAGAACACTGACATTGGAATTCTTTTCAAATTCTATGTACCTTTTTCGTTTATCCAAATACCAGAAAATCATCAATCAACCAAGAAATATAGTTCATGATACCTGAACGAAATACTTTTTTCATTCAGAAATTTATTGGATTTTTGTTCGTCAATTTTACATTTTTCCTTATCGAAAATTTCAAAAGAGAAATTCGAAAAAAATTAGAAAAAAGTTTAGAATTTTGAATTTTTCAAATTCAAATATTTCTTGGGTTTCGAGAATTTTCAAAAACTCGTCAGTAAGGCTTTCTAGCAGGCCAATTTTTTGTTTCCAATTTAACATGTAAGAATATATAAGATTAGGCGTGAGTGAGGAGCACGTAGCAATGATAACCGGAGTCTCGAATCGAAGCAGCGATCCGCTTGATCCGCGATCAATGAGCAAAGGAGGCCCATTTTTAACCCTTTGACTACGGCAGACTTTGAAACGCACCGGTCGTACCACACGGGTAGGAATTCATTTACAATGTCCGCCGCGAACGGCAAAATTTTGGGTAGAGGTGCGCCCTCCGTGTCAGAAAAGCAAACTGCGTTGAGCGCTTATATGTGCCTTCCGTGCTACAAAAGCAAAATTTCGTATATGCGTCCACAGTAGCCAAGGGGCTAAAAGGACAAGTTGACAAGCGTGTACGGCACAGTGTTTAGGCAGTTCTTTGAGAGGAGTTATTGAAAGATAATTTACGGGAAAGACGAGAGCGTGCATACCTCATAGCGGAGAGAGAATATCGAATCGGCCACCGAAAGTTAGACTTGTGACCTAGCCCTCACTTAGTAAACCCCTTACAAACATGTTTAACGCCAGAAACTACATACAATGATATACAGATAAAAGAACGAAAACGTACAAAAGGGTTACAAATGAAAACTTAGACTAAGAGGTCGATGGCTCCAGCGTGAAGCACTCGCGAACTGAAATCAAATTTAATCTACCGCGCTTATCGTTATAGGGTAAATGTTACGGACCCAATGTGTTATACTCAGATCGTTGTGGCGAGCACGAGTGTTTGGTTGTAAGGCCCACGTATGCAGTAGACTTGAAGGACCAAATGATTCGGCAGACTTCAGTTCGGTGTTCCAATGATTGGACGGTGCCACACGATCTTGACTTGATTGTACCCGATTTGTTTTTAGAATAGGTAATTGTGGATTTGGTTTTATTAGTGTGAATGCAAGTGCGTGAGATCGAGTAATGGCACGAATGTAGATATGTATGTTTTTAGAAGTGCCAGTGGAAGATCTAGAATACGTGGTGTTGTACAGTTGCTATGGATCAGAGTCAACATCTTACAAGGAAGTTCAGTTTGTTATAAGAAGCGTGAAAGTGAACAATTATGATATAATGCGTGTGTAAATTTGTAATTTTATGATAAATATACGATTGTTATACAACAAACTCACAGTAATCACTCCACGGGACTGATTATCCACAAAGACTTGTATAGTGATTGACTGGTTGTGTACGACTGTGCGTACCTGACTGACTGAATGTTTCTTGCAGACTCTTTGAATGTTTGATGTTTGACTGTTTGATGATGGCTGACTGATGTAGACTGACTGTGCAGACTGCTTGTTGCGAACTAACTGTTGTAGACTGAATGATGTTTGTTGGATACTGACTGTGCGATGCACGATCGTCCGAAGACAAAGATTGTTAAAGGAAATCGATTTCCTGATTGGTGATTGGTAGGACCGAGGGTGGGCCCTCGGTCCGCGAATCAGTTGCCCCCAAAGAAGGGAGGAACGTCTTCCGCGATCAAGTCCGCTGGTGGAGGAAACCTCTCCCTCAGAGGGGGTTGCTGGTGGGCCACCCGCACATTCGTGACCCTTCTTGAAGAAATCGATACTTTACGACTTCGAAAGTCGTGACATGGCACATGGCCTGGTCCTTTCTTTTGCAGGCCTATTTATATACTCCCGAAATGTCATAAAAACGCAATTCGAGCAGTGTATCGATGTGACTAGCCAGCAGTTTGTACAGCTAATAAAAGAAGATAAATTCCTCCATTTGTGTATTCTGCCAATGTCAACTTATTTTTTCAGCTTCAAGATCATCTCAAGGTTGTGGCGTTATGCTCTTTAAACTCTTTTCATGCTAAATATGACATGATAGTATAAAGAATAAATATTATTGCGCAGAAATATGTTAACGATCACTAACAAAGTTATCAATACTTTGTTCACTGCACAAATTGATTAACTCTATAAAACAAAAAGTGCAGAAATGCAATGAAATAATGTATATTGTTTTTTAAAATTCCCTTTATAATTCAAATCGAAATAAATATTGTAGAATGCACAAATACAAATGTAACTTTCATCTAACGGTATATAAAATTTATAAGAAAAAATAACCCAGGTAATCGTTAGTAATGTTACCATTTTTATGTTACTGGAAGAGTTAACCGATTTGGCAAGTAAAAGAAGTAATAAATTTATATTCGGTGTTTAAATTTTTAAGCTTTTTAATACAGAAAAAGAAAATTATAAGATATTTTTATTACAGATTTGATATAAAAATGAATATTAATGGTTCTGATATAATATATTATTATTTGTGATTAATTTTCTTCAGCAAAATAAATGATGTCTTCTTCATCAGCTGTATGTGAGGACTCGTCACTTCGATTTGTTCTCAAGTTTTTATAGCAATCATGTTTAACAGGAGGAATGAATTTCAGCAGGTCCATCGTGTCTCCCCTTTTTTCCCTCGTAACAGTTCTACCTTTAGGATATAATAAAGGCTGATCTACATTTTTCAAACTTTGTGGCCTACCTGCTACTATGATTTCCTTATATTAATGGTATTAAATTTTGAATCTTCATTATAGTCATACTTGAATTGTATCAGGTGGGGTTTGAACCTTTCTAACTTTATCCAGCGTACTTTAAGCCAATTTACTGGGAACCCAGTAACGGTTACTTTTCTGTTAATAATTGAATTTCCTAAAGGTTTTGTTGAAAAAAATTTTGATGATTCATTTGGATTAGATTAAACGGCGCTTTCTTTTTACATGTTTTGATTATATTGTTCCAATCATCTGGTGAAAAAATGTTTTGAATTTTTTCGCATGTGACTCAATAATGGCAAAATCTGAATTATTAGGCAAATAGCTATGTCCACTTATCAAAACCTTCATTTCAATTGACTCAGCCCTTATTTCCGTACTTTGAACAAGTTTCAATAAACTTAAGACAGTTTTGATATTTCTATTTTATCCGGTACACGAATCTGAATATGTTATTATTTCTTCAAAGTCCTTGGCATAAGTCTTTATGTACTTTATTAGGCATGATGAAACTTCTTAAGACCCACGAGATCCTTCAGTTTCAGGCCAAACAAACATGTGGCCTATATTTTCATTGAAATTATGGCAACAAAATTACAAACATATAAATTTCGCTTATAATAAGCTACGGGTATGTTCAGTTTAGGAAAGGCAAAAGCTTTTTCTAAGTCGAAAGAAAATATGAAAATTCTTTCTGATGCTGCCGTTCGATCAGCAGCCATATGACTACATTATTGCAACGATTTACATTAGAGTACGGAGTTAATTAAAATGACCTCTGAAATAAATTATTTATTATTCAGTGGCCAACAAATTTTTGTCGTTTAACACTTTGACTGTCACGTTGGTCATATATGACCGGCCACGGTTTCTCCTGTGACTCCACGGTGGTCATTGGTGATCGGAGCGCTTGAACTACTTCAACTGCATTGAACAACAATGAATAAAAATTGACAGTAAGTCCATTTTGAATATAACCGCTAATTGGAAGATACTTTGAAATAAAAAGTGCCCCATTGAACGATTAAAAATTTTTACTAGAACATCAAAAACATATTAAAACTGGTGTTGCATCTAGCGATGCACTCCCGTGTCGTCCTGAGCGAAACATGTGATTTTGGCGTGGCAGTCAAAGGGTTAATGGTGTTAATCTTAATTATCATGGGAAGTTATTATAAATATAAAAAGTTATGACTATACTAAGTGCTTTGACACTTATATTTTAAATTATTCAAAAAGTGAAGTTAATCGATTTGTGCAGTGAACAGCTCAATTGTGAGGAGGTCCTTATTTACAGACCATTGCTTATAGCCATCCGCCACTGACTCGGGAAACACACATAGCCACCGCGTTCAAAATAATTTAGCCATTTTCTTTTACTCACTATTTTCAAAGTCCAGAAAACATCCTAGTCAACCTGTGACTAGGACTAAGGTCGTCATCACCCCTACTCTCAGAAGAATCTGTAAAGACCTAAGAGAACCGCTCAGAAAAATTATTGTTGCCGTGACCACCACTCTGTCGAGTTCTCAAATGTATATTTTTAATAAATTTATTTTATTATAAATATTGTAAATTTTCCCAATAGACTAAAAGAAAGTGGTGCTGCGTACCATTCACAAAAGACCCAAATTTGTAATTTTTCAAAATGTGAAGTTAATCGATTTTTGCAGTGAACGGCTCATATATTAATATTGTAGGATATTTTTAAGCATTATTAGGATATGATGGTCGAAGTGTTCCTGTAGGGGAATAGAGGACCCGTTAGGATCTGCCTGCCAGATGGGTCATAGGAAGTCGGGGCCGTGACGGTGACCCTTCGGAGAGCCTAACCTGGAAAGAGGAGTCTCTTCTACCCCTGAGCTTTTCATGGAGGGAGTTTTCTTCTCTATCGGTGGAGACCCTTGCCTTTCAAACGGGCTTAAAAAGGCCCGTTTTGGAAGATAGAGTTCAGTCCGCCAGTAGTTCGTGTTAGTTGTCTTTTAGTTCGTCATCAGTTGCTTAGTTCATCAGTAGTTCGTGTAGAGAGTCTTGAGTTGTAGTTTAGTTGTTTAGTTCGTTACGAGTTCGTTCAGAGTTGTTAGTTGCAGTCTTTAAGAGCTGAGATTAAGTCAGATCCAGTCCCTAGTTTGCAGTAAATTTAGAGCCGAAGTACTCTCCAGCGTAGTAGAGACTGTGTGACCTTACAATATATTACTATATTAAAAGTAATATTTATACAAATATTATAATAAACATATCTAATTAAACATATCTAATTCATACTGTCAAATGTGCTTCAAGGAAACTATATTAAATGCAGAGAGTTAGATGCTCGAGGCTGTTCTTGATGAATGTTTGGACTTCATAAAATTTGCATGAAATACACAAACTGTAGTACTGTAGGAAAGGCTACCCAAAGTGTACATTTTAGAGGACAAACATTGCTTTATTCTATTATTTCTTCATTCCTTTCTCAGTTTTCGTTTTTAGAGATTTTTAAATTGAAATTGAGTAAATTTTTTCGCAAACACTATAACGTGAAGAATTTTTAATGCCATTCTATATGTCTCACAGACAAAACTGAAATACTTCTACATTCTTAACATGCTTTCACTTGGCACAGGTGCCGATAAGTAATGACACATTGCTTAGATGGGAGTGGACAGAAGTTCGGATAACGGCATAAAATTTTCAAGGCTAGGTCGACTCATCGTGACAAATTAAATTTTCGTTTATCTCTCGATTTTATGACACGTTCGAAAACAAAAGAGACGAAAGGTTTAAAACTCCGATTAATAAATGCTAATTTACATAGTTTTATAAATAAGCTAAAAATTCGTGTTTTAAAATTAATTTTCTTTTGACGACCATACGTATATATAATAAATTATACAAACGAATTATGTTAAGCAAATAAATAGATTTATGAAAGCATATTGTTTTTAATAAACCTGAGAAATTGGATAAACGATGATAATAATAATTTTATAAAATCTTTATTGCAGTATCCTTTGTGGATAAAATGGACAATAATATGTAAGAACTTTTTAATGACTAACTCACAAAGTATATTTTGTGGTAATGGTTGTCATAAAATGTTTGGTATAAGTGTGAGGAATGTTTGTGTGGAAGAATGTATGTATGTGTCGAGTATAACAGAGTCGTGAAAAACAATTAATGGGTGAATGACAGTCATCAGACATAGACGTTGTGTGTGAAAGAGTCCTGAATAGATTACATCGCAGTGAGAAGCGAATTCATTTTATGTGATTTAATTATAATTTATGTTGTGTTGTTATACTGTTCAATAAATATTGTTATCAGTTTATCCATTTACTCACATATTTAAGTTAAAATATTTAAATAATAAACTATTTGAAATGAAAAATTGGTGCATTCTTTCTAAAAGTTTCTTCTCTCTCACTCACTCTTAACAATGATTACATTCACGCGTTCACTCCTTGATATTTCTGAAACACCTGTTTGATTTTGGCATATTTTTCTAGATATTTTCTCAAATATCATTCACACTAGATGGCATTCAGTCACATTATACTTATATCACATATTGCACAATTATAGGACAAATGAGTTTCACTCATTCAACCTCACTCGCACTGACACACACAAAACCAACACTCGCATCCTTTTCGTAGACTATGATTTAAAAGAGGAGAAGGAAAGCAAGAAGTTTTATTTTTAAACTCTATTGTGGCCTCTAATATGCCCTCTTCTCAAAACTTATGGATATACGCTATAGGTATAAGCTACAGGTACAGTGACTCACGAAAATATTCGGACACTAAGGTATGCCTGAATTAATCACTTAGTATCACAGATACTTATCCACGAATCGTGTTCGTTATTTATTCTGGGCATAAGATGTTTATTTAAGTTAACAAAACCATGTGTTTTATTTAATAAATTTATATGGATTTACTATAACAAATTATAAATAAAATGATACCCTATTTTCACGTCACAAAAATATTCGGACACTTGGCATAAATAAAATTATATAACCCTAATTTATTTATATAAACACATTTTTTAATATTTTGTCGCATATCCTCTTTGTTTCGATACGTGCCTCAATCTGTTGGGCATATTAAAAAATGATTTTTTCCAAATAATTCGTACTGATAGCAGCCCACTCTTCCAGCAACCTTTGTTTTAGTTTCTCTTTTGAGTTAATTGCTGTCTCTCGTATTCTGCGATCTAACTTATCCATAAATTTTCAATGGGATTGGGATCCGGCGATTATGGTGGAGGATGAAGAACTTTCGGGCAGCGATAAAGCAAGAATTCTTGAACAATGCGTGCTTTATGCTTGGAATCGTTATCCTGATAAAACTTAAAATTGTCGCGAATTCCCATTTTTTTCTGCACTATTTAATAAATTATTTTTCAGTAGGTGTAAGTGACAGTTTTTGTCCACGATGGTGTCAATAAAAACTAAATTGCCAATACCTCTGGTTGAAATACAGCCACAAACCATTACGCTGCCTCCGCCTTTCGTGAGGCACTGTATATACCTATGGTATAAGCATGGCATTTTTCAAAAATTATAGATATAGTTCAAGAGCGAATCATGCGATAGGATGATGAAAATAAAAAAATAACGATAATATTGAAATGCTTGCAAAATTTCGTGTTAGAAATGTCAGTTTTGGGAATTGAGTATGCACGAAGATCTATAATATCTATCAATTATCATTCACTAAAGATCTATAGGATGCGAATTACAGAATTAGTCAAAAATCTGTAGCGCACAACAAAATGATAGCACAATCAATGATTTTTAGTGATCGTGAAATAACTTGAAAGCGATATATGAGCCGTTCACTGCACAAATCGATTAACTCCATTTTTTGAAAAATCTTAAATTTAAGTGTCAAAGCACTTGGTATGGTCATAACTTTTTATATTTATAATAACTTTCCTTGATAATTAAGATTAACACCATTAAACGACAAAAATTTGTTGGCTACTGAATAATAAATAATTTATTTCAAATGTCACTTTGATTAACTCCGTACTCTAATGTAAATCGTTGCAATAATGCAACTCAAATGCACTAGCAAGTCACGAATGATAACGGTGAATTTTTTAGTGCCGTCTTATCAGAATTTAAGTAAAATTTATTAAAATTTAAATTTATTATTTTTTTCATTTGCCAAATCGATTAACTTCTCCAGTATCATAAAAATGGTAACATTACTGACGATTACCTTTTGGCTATTTTTTCTTATAAATTTTATATACCGTTAGATGAAAGTTACATTTGTATTTATGCATTCTACGATATTTATTTCGATTTAAATTATAAAGGGAATTTTAAAAAACAATATACATTATTTCATTGCATTTCTCCACTTTTTGCTTCATGAAGTAAATCAATTTGTGCAGTGAACGGCTCACATTTCGTAACAAAAATTATATGATTCTAAATCAAATTTGATTTTATAGAGAAAGATTAGTATTACACTGCGCGATGCTGCGACATAAAAATATTGAAAACAAAAAGATATTACTGTCTTTAGAATAGCTAATAATAAATTTTACTATTTTTAATATCGATAAGAACGTCACGCAACAAAGTTGAACAGTACAAGCTCGATTTAAATAAATTATGAAGATATGATGAAGTAAACATAACAAATATTAATAGTACATCCAAGATTAACACACACACACATATACATCTATTCACAAAGGAAATCACATCAACTCGCTATATAACATATTATCTTTAAATGCCATAATTTTCATGACAGTAAAGAAAAACAAAAAATAAAAAATGATACGAATGAAATTATGATTCGATTAGAAACATAAAGAATTTTATTACACTTTTTAAGGATATTAATAAGTACACGAAGGTGTAAAGCAAACAAAATAGGTACTGATGCTCTCTCATGACTGAAGGTTAATGCGATATTAACCCATTAACTGCCAAATTTCTTTTTTTGGAATTTTTGCCAGGATAAGTTATATATATGCACAAAAGGTTGTGTAACAGTATAAATATATTCAAATTATGTTTTGTTTGGAAAATATTTGATATTTTTGAAAACGTCCCAAAATGGGTATCGTTATAAAATGATCGATAAAATCATTTCAATAAAAAACAAAAGACTGAGTAAGTAACAAATCGTTACTATAACCTCTAAATTACATATTTATGTACGGTATTTCATTATAATATAAAAACCAAACCAAAAATATAATGCTTCGAATATGACAATTCTGTTCCGTTCAACTTACACGCGAATTTCAAATTTGTTTGCTTGTTGTATAGAAACGAAGCACAGAATACACGCTTTTTGCTACATACAATATTGACTGATATATATAGAATAAAACTAAACTGTCAGGCGTACCAAATATATTTTTGGCGCCGAGTGGCGTACGTAAAATTCCAAAATTCCCAAATGGGGATCGTGGCAGCTAATGGGTCAAATGAAACAATCAAAAAATGTCTTGCTAAACCTTGCTAATTATCTCATACTTGTGTTATCATTTTATTACCATCGTTCGCATAAACGGGTCAAGTTTGCAGAATTTTGTACACACCAATTGTGGTTAATCTACTTGTATTATTAACGAAGAAATACTTTATATGGGTACGTATATAAAATTTGCATACATCGCATTAGCCTGAGGAAACATTGGAAATTAAAGGTGTGCTATCATCTTCTCATTTACTATACAGGTTTTACACTTTAAATTCACTCTTTTGTAAATCAAGTGCTTCTACATAATTATTTCATTTAAAAAAGCATTAAATATAAATTAGCCAGTAAGAAATTAGAAATTTTATTAAAAAGAGGTATATATTAGATATTTATTTAAAAGTAATTAGGAATTCATTAACATACATCATATGTATCGTGTATCTTATAAATACATTAACTGCGTGTATTATATAGATATAGATAAATTTATATGTACATACATAGCCTAGATTATAATGATTCCTCTGTAGCTGTTGCTGATAAATTGACACACATAATCATGTAATAATTATAACAATTTGTGGAAGTAACAATGGCAACAGAGTTATTAATTAAATCTATCAAATGTTCACAATTTGTAGGATGATTTTGTTGTAATTGTTACTTCCACAAATTGCTATAATTATTACATGAATATGTATGTCGATTTACTAGCAGCAGCTACAGGGGAACCATTATTGTCTAGCCTTTGTACGTACATATAAATTTATCTATATATGTATATGAAATACACACTGTTAATGTAATTATAAAATACATATGTACTTTAATTGGTAATTCCTTTGAAATAAATATTTAACATACTTCCTTTTAATAAGATTTTTAATTTCTCACTGGTAAATTTATATTTGATGTTTTTTCAAATAAAATATTTATGTAGAAGTATTTGATTTGCAAAAGGGTGAATTTGACTTGGAAAAAGGTAAACTTGATTTGTGAAAAGGTAAATTTGATTTGTAAAAGGGTAAATTTTAATTACAAAAGGATGAATTTGATTTGTAAAAAGATAAATTTGATCTGAAAAAGGTTGAATTTGATTTGTAAATGGGTAAATTTAATTTGCAAAAGGATGAATTTGATTTGTAAACGGATAAATTTAATTTGCAAAAGGATAAATTTGATTTGTAAACGGATAAATTTGATTTGCAAAAGGATGCATTTAATTTGCAAAAGGGTAAATTTGATTTGCGAAAGGTTGAATTTGATTTGCGAAAGGATGAATTCGATTTGTAAAAGAATAAATTTGATTTGCAAAAGGATGAATTTAATTTGCAAAAGAGTAAATTTAAATTGCAAAATTTGTAATAATAACTATCGTAACATTACATCTGAGATAGATAATCACGAGTCAAATATTTTAAGGCAATTCCATAAAAGTAAATTTAATCTTATTTAGTGCAATATTTTAATATTGCACGAATAATCATAAAGAATATTAAATAACGCGAAGTCATATGTGACAATAATTCAATTAAGAATATTAGAATTTAAACGAACTTCTTTTCACAATTAATATTTCCCAAATTAACAGATTTTTACATTTTTAGACTCCTATAAAACAGTTCAAACTTAAAAAAATTCAATAACTTTATGATCATAAAAAGTATCATAATTCTTTTTCTGATAACAAATATGAAGATATTAAGAGCTATGTTAAGTACAATAAGTTCTTCTTCTTAAATAACAAATACGAAGATATTAAGATAAATATTAAGTGCAATAAGTGCTCTTTTAAATAACAAATGCGAAGATACTAAGATGAATATTAAGTGTAATAATTACTTTTTTAATAACAAATAGGAAAATATCAAGAAGAATATTAATTACGTTAAATTATTTTTTAACTAGCAAGTCTGGAAATATGAAGGTTAATATTAAATATAATATATTTAATAATATATCTACAAATAATAAAAAATATTAAAAATACGTCGTAGAAAATAAATATACTTTGCCTCCAAAAATCGAATTTGTAAAGTACGTACTCTAACAGAGAGAGCATATACAACGACCTAATATTTCAAAAATTTTTAATTGAAAATAAAACGGATCGAATTTCAACATCCACTGTCAATATCTATCAAACGATCTAATTTTTTCATAATCCTTCCGATCATGCTGAATCATACCGATTTCACACACTTCTTTCAGTGCATCAGAAGTGATTGTCTCTGTCCTCTAAATCAGCACCTGATTCCCTGACAATCATACGAGATACTTGGTAGAACCGTAGAAAAATCAGATCTCACCTGCATTCGCTTCCTCCTTCAAGTTTCTTTCAAACAAAAAGCATTACTGGGCTAAGGTCAGATATCCAATTTAACCTAGAATACCGTTCGAGGTAATTCGAAGTTTGCAAGTTCGGATACGAATGTTTAGTTGATGCAAGGCACATCGCATGGAACTCGAGGAATAGTCGAAAGTATGCACGGTGGCTCGTTAACCTAATATAAAAAGAGGTGTAGCTAGTACCGTAGGGTCTCGTTAACAGCAATATCGGCTTCCTGGCACGGTGCCCTCCTACGAGAGCAGACTTCCCTTCCCAAAGCATCAAATCGTTTCCTCGTGTCGCACATGTACAGCGACGCCGCTGTCCTTAATTCTTCGAATAGACATCATGAGAATTTAACAATTGCTGCTATCTATAGCGATGGGAATGGTATTTTCGCAAACGGCATCGATAATGCCACACAGCGTGCACATGCCTCCGAAATACCTGCGAATCCACTGCTATTCGCTTCATTCGCGATCGATACTCAAAGAAATATACACCGACATGTTTAATCGATTATTTTAAATGAAAACTGTCAATGTGTCGGTAATTACGAAAATGGCCTAAGCTGTGCATTTTTCACTTCGTTATTACGGTAATCAAATATATTATGAACTAAAAAATTAATTACGGTAGAATACTAAGTAAACTCGAATTAGCTATTTTTTTGCAAAAACGAAAAATTTGTCTTCGCTGTTTTTGCTATTAATTTTATCACGGTATACACAAATGAGTGATAAAATAAATGATAAAATAAATGATAAAATCACATGTTTCGGATTTTGTATGTCCACTTTTATGATTATTGGTAGATACATATATCGAGATTTATGGCTGTATAAAAATATACGAAAGAGATTTTATTCAAATATGGTTGCTCTCCCGAATTGCTAGCGCGCGTGTGTGTAATTACTTAATGCGATATTACTAAATATAAATGTCTCATTACGAAGAACCGTTTATGGTTGCCATTTCTATATAAATACTAATGATAAAAAAATACTAATGACTTATATAGTATATCAATTTTCGCAAATAAGCATTTTCCTGTGAATACTCGTTTCATACGAGCGAACGTTGTTGAACGAAATTAAATTATCCAAATAAATCTCAATTTGAATAATTTACGTCTCGATTTATGCGAAAAACATTATGCGAGTGTATAAACATTGAACATAAATTATTTATAATTTGTTTACTCTATAAAATATAGCAAATATAAAATATTAAATGGCGAAATGATACGTAGTTACTACGTTGAAATAATCACTATCAATTTTCTTTTCTGCTGTAATACCGTGATTGCAATTTTTCAACATCTAACGAATGTAAATTTTATTCCAAAATATTATTTGATAATATTATTCTATTATTATTTTCAAAATAGCTTAAGTATATTGATAGTAAATTTTATATACATACACGTATGCATATATGAAAAATGTATAATTTTATTTTTCTCAAGTAATTGTATACCTTGTTCGATAATATAAAACTAGAATGAAAATTTTATTTTTTGAACATTAATTATATTCCCGATATAGCTGAAATAATAAAATTATCTTATATTTATTTTTATATTTAAACGATTATACTGTACACTGATTTATATTATACAGTATAATACCTTTTTCCAAAAAAATAAATTTTTAAAGAAATAACTATATTTTAACGAATTACTATTTTCACATAGTCGATAAAAAATTTGTACGGACCTTTTCATCAATTTTAATTATTCAACTAAATTTAGGCAATTGTCAATTCTCACAAATTATTTATTATTATATTATTATTATATTACTTACATTTGCTATGAATATTAGTTCTGGCCATTTCAATGAATATATTTATTAGGGCAAGTTCTTATGTGTATAAAGCAGAGAGATAATCACATTACGCTATATATATCAGATATTTAACTTGCTTTATTCAATATACTCGCCTCTGGAATAATATTTTGAACCACTATAATATTGTGCTAATATTTTGTGAAGAAATATTGAGTTTATGATAATCCAATGGAATTTTATTTTTGAAAGGTGAGTCAAAATATATCCTTATATATGACACTTTATGATCATGTCTACAGATTATTTATTGTTAACCAACTTCATTAATAAAATTGCGTAAAGACGCATTAAAGTCCTTAACTAAATGTCATCAGTTATGGAACATTTCTCGTATCAACAGCAGCAGTAGATAAAAAACGATATCGATGCAACATAGCTTATGCAAGTTTAGAGCAAGTAATAACAAAAACGAACAATATCAGCAAAGATTTATATCGTTATCTTTCGGCTAAAGCTAACGGAATATTTTGTTAATTATGTCAAGATTATTTTTCTATACGATGCTTCTTTTCATTAATAGACATTTTGAGTTTGCAATCTAACCCCTTGTACTATGATTATGAGAAATTATGAGAATTATGAGAAATATTGTCAAATTATTTCATTTCAATTGTTCACTATATACCCATTTCACTCGCGATAAAATTATACAAATTTCGGGGATTTATACGTATATGGTCACGTTAAAATGCATCAAAATCCCGTTAAATATTTATAATTTTAGCCTAATGCGAGTAATTTGTCCTTAGCATGAAAAATTCACGACGAGTTGGTCTCGTTATCGTAGCATAAGGGGTTAATTACAGTTGCTAAAAGAAATATGTCACTCGAAGAGCGTGCCGTAACACGAAGAAACGATAACTTCACTGTTAACCTCTAAAAGAATTCGTAGCTCACCGGCTCATCGAGAGCGAATCAAATTTATGTGCACGTGCTCACGCAGCAGCGGCGAAATCGTAACGTATCGCAGTCTCTCACTATTCCGCGCTAAAACGTCCTAACCTCAATGGGCCACTTTCTTTCGCGACTATCGAACACTGCTGATAACGCGTCACGATTCGTCGCGATTCGTCGCGATCGAAGATTCGTACATCTATTCGTATAATAGAAATCTCGATTTCCATACATTTCCAGCACGACACGCATACACTACTCACCTTTGCAGTCGTTCGATTCAAAAGTTCGTGGAACAACGTTGTCGCATCACGGGCACGTAAAGCTGTTCGTTCGAGTAACTAAATAATTCACTAATTGTCCGACGAGTGCGAAAAGAAAAAGTTACGATGGTTTCCCGTGTTTCCGGTCGCGGTTAGTGCAGCATCGTGACGCCGCGCCGTTGAAACTTGGCACATTCTCTCCTGTCGAGATCTTACACGCTACTAGACCAGAGAATCGGTTATACCTATCCCATCGGACTACACTGTGCCTCGCCGACCGACCGGCCTGCTCTTATATATATTGGGTGCTCGCGATCAGCCGGCGCGAACATCGTGTCGTACCGTAGTCGACTATGGACATTCCTATGCATGCGTACCGTGACTCCTGATTCGGCGATATCGATAAGAGGTTATCTGAAGCATCGGTTTCCCGCGCTGCTGCCTCCTGCTTTTTATCCAACATGTCGGATGCGATTTCCCCCGGGAAAATTTGATCGTGCAAATCGTGATAATCGGGGACAGGTGAAATTTGTTCCCGATGATTCCTTGGAAATAATGCGGTCGATCGCATGACTGGTGAGGTGATTCGCTTAAACGATCCGTTATACCAATCAAATTTATCCAGGCGGCGTGAATTTTAGAGGTGACGATGTATTAATACGCGGATAAATTTTGGTGAAAATAGTACCATCGAGTCAGATTTAATAAAATTTCGTGGTTAATGCGTTTGCTAATTCGAATAAAAGCAACGGAAAATAATTCGGAAAATGATTAACCGAGGAAATAACGAACGTTGCTAATTTAAAATTTTTCCTTTACCAATAAATTACAGATTTATTTTGCAAATTTGCAAATTTATTTAAGTAATTACTAGACAGCATATATCAATACTTTATGACGTAATACGTAGTTTCGTGATGTAGCACTGCTATATATCTACGAGTAATGAATGGTATGGAATGGAAACAAATAAACGATAGATTTAATGAATAATTATTTAATAGAATGAGTACAATGATATATTTATAATTCAGATGAAAAACAATGGACTGTTTACAAAATATTTTACGAAATATTGAAATATGATAACAAATAAAGCCACTGATTTAATTGTAAGATTAGAACCTAAAACATTTTCATTATTTTTAATAAAATTTTAATTTTAATAATTAGAACCTAAAACATTTTCATTATTTTTTCTAAAATTTTTTTTTTTCAACATATTTACCCTTTCAGAAATGGAATCTTATTCACGTATATTTTTCTATCGTTAATAGTTACGAAAATATTTTAGGTTCTAATCTTAGGTGACACCCTGTATATGCTTTTAACCCTTCGCACTGGGTGATTTTCTCGTTACAGAAAAATAACGATTCGGAAAATTTTCGTTGTGTAATTTTAAATTCGATATATTAATCAATATCGGTTTTTAACTATTAAATGGCGACTGAGGGTCGCCTCTCGAGTGCAAAGAGTTAAAAGAAATATTTGACAGAGTATTCTTAACAAAATTAACGTTTGTACTATTTTCTATGCATTCGCTTGTCTCGCGCTTCGTAAGATCATTTTTGGATCACGATTTCTGTCATTTCGAATGATTCAGTAACGCATTTTGCAATGTCGCGAATAGTTAGACGGTGCCGGTTGTAATATTTCATTTATTCACGACTCGTGTAATAATAGACTGCACGGTTGTTTCGAGAAAATTAAACCGAAGGTATGGTTGACCGCAAATACTTTAATTCCGGGTAAATCTTAAATTAGTATTCTGTGAAAACAGAGGTTAGTTCGTTGATACTCGTGGGTTGGTTTCCCGGATTACTTGTCCAACGGCTCGTTTTATTTTGCTGACTTCAACACTGCGTTATCGTGATGATTTCGTTTGGATTTTTTGCGTGGACATCCTTGGTCGTTTTATCGTCCTAATGGACTACATTCGTTATAACGTGTACTCGTTACTGTTACACACTTTACTATAGATAAAAAATCTTTCATTAATTACTTAACCTTACTTACCTAACCTTAATTACCTTTTCGTAAAATGCATTTTTTCTTATACATTTCTTATATGTTTCTTATATATTTCTGTATATGTATTGGTAATTACATACACATGCTTGTTGGATTTTAAAGCTTATCTTTTATCTACTTCCTTATTACTCGAAGTAGTAACATTGGCTTAAATACATGTTATATCTTGGAGTTTTTATTTATCCTTTATGCTACAAATGTTTTGATTTCAAAATTATTCGGAGCAGAACATTTAATTGTGCTAGTCAATTTAATTAGTCGTTTTAGTTCGAATTAAATCTGTTAAGGAATAGATGAGAAATTTTAATATTATCTTTGATGTATCAGTTTTGATACAGATTATAATTTTCGATTATAATACTTTGACAACTCTAATATAAAATATATGAAAAGTTCAAAGGAAGTGTAATTTATTAAGAAATGAAAATGTCTTAAATACAAATAATGATATAGTTCATTTTGAATTGACGGTGTTTTCTATTTCTTATTTATAGTAATTTTTATTTTTAAGGAAAAATGAAATTAATTGGATTATACAATTATTAAAAATTACATAAATAAACCTTGTTAGTTTTG
The DNA here is from genome assembly GCF_001483705.2 of Eufriesea mexicana. Taxonomy (NCBI): domain Eukaryota; kingdom Metazoa; phylum Arthropoda; class Insecta; order Hymenoptera; family Apidae; genus Eufriesea; species Eufriesea mexicana. Next base: position 34,152 of record NW_016910558.1, read on the forward strand.
ACATTTAAGATTAGATTTTTAGGTTTGTTTATAGTGATATAATATCTGTTATGTACCTTGTTGTATTCATGAGATTTTATAACTATAGTTTATTCGGATAGTTTTTAAAAGACGTATGCTAAGACGAATTCGTATCTTCGAATCTAACGAAAAAATTAATATGGAGTTATATATTCGATTACAATAATATTTAATATTTTTTAATTATCGTTATAGTGAAGGAAACGATACTGAAAGCAAAATTTTATTATTATATTTCCAACGTGCTTTAATTTAATATCAGAATAATTAATAATTAATAACTGTGATAAATAGTTAATTATTAATTCCAATATTATATTTTATATTTAACAAATATAATTTTATTTGGATTTATCTCTATCTCTCGATATTTAATAAACCAAAAATTATTAAATAATTAAAATATTGGTAAATAAATTTACATTAATATAGAAGGTGTTCTAGATCTAAACTAAACTGTTCTCGTGTACATAACACTTTTTGCTCAGTAGGACTTTTCAAACACGTTGTTAAAGTCTGTCGGTTTATATTTGAAACACCCAGTATGTTGAGATAAAACTATTGTTTTATTCTTTATCATAGCTGTTGCTAACAGACTATTTAATGTATTTTCTTCCCCTTTTCTTTGCGATATATTTAGGACGGTAGTATGGAAATGCAAATTCCAGAGATTGTAAATGCACTTACTAGCATTATTCGGCGCTATAAGAGTGACCTTCTTTGTTCAAGCATGGACAAGGCCGATTTTTAATAATGACATTAAAGCTAATCCTGGATTTCCGATATATACTACGCTCCATAATTAAGGAATCACTAATTTTGGACCGAAAAATGAAAAATTTTCCAACTTTTGGAACTTAAGGAAAATACAAAGATGCACCTTTGCTCGTTTCAAAATGCAATCTGTACTTTTTCAACGCTGGATATAATTATATCGAAGGTACTTTCATTTCGAAGAACCGAAGATGGATCTGTTCTCCAAAATTTTCTAAATTCGTAGAATTTCACCAGGTTAAAAAATTATTTTGAGGGCCTCGTTTTGCGATAAATTGAAACGGGGAAGCCTCTCCTTTTCAACCACTCCCTATACGATATTTTGTCGCCGAGTTATCGCACTTTGGATGAAAAGTGTGTCATCGACATTAGCATAATTCACGATGGTTCTTGTCGAGGTAAAATTGCGGGTCTTTTGTGAATGGTACGCAACACCACTTTCTTTTAGTCTATTGTGCGTGATTTCTTGCGTACATAAACGCTGCCGACGACGTTTATGCTATGGGAAAATTTACAATATTTATAATAAAATAAGTTTATTAAAAATATACATTTGAGAACCCGACAGAGTGGTGGTCACGGCAACAATAATTTTCCTGAGCGGTTCTCTTAGGTCTTTACAGATTTTTCTGAGAGTAGGGGTGTTGATGACCTTAGTCCTAGTCACAGGTTGACTAGGATGTTTTCTGGACTTTGAAAATAGCGAGTAAAAGAAAATGGCTAAATTATTTTGAACGCGGTGGCTATGTGTGTTTCCCGAGTCAGTGGCGGATGGCTATAAGCAATGGTCTGTAAATAAGGACCTCCTCACAATTGAGCTGTTCACTGCACAAATCGATTAACTTCACTTTTTGAATAATTTAAAATATAAGTGTCAAAGCACTTAGTATAGTCATAACTTTTTATATTTATAATAACTTCCCATGATAATTAAGATTAACACCATTAACCCTTTGACTGCCACGCCGAAACCACATGTTTCGCTCAGGACGCCACGGGAGTTCATCGCTAGATGCAACACCAGTTTTAATATGTTATTGATATTCTAGTAAAAATTTTTAATCGTTCAATGGGGCACTTTTTAGTTCAAAGTATCTTCCAATTAGCGGTTATATTCAAAATGGACTTACTGTCAATTTTTATTCATTGTTGTTCAATGCAGTTGAAGTAGTTCAAGCGCTCCGATCACCAATGACCACCGTGGAGTCACAGGAGAAACCGTGGCCTGTCATATATGACCAACGTGACAGTCAAAGTGTTAAACGACAAAAATTTGTTGGCCACTGAATAATAAATAATTTATTTCAGAGGTCATTTTAATTAACTCCGTACTCTAATGTAAATCGTTGCAATAATGTAGTCATATGGCTGCTGATCGAACGGCAGCATCAGAAAGAATTTTCATATTTTCTTTCGACTTAGAAAAAGCTTTTGCCTTTCCTAAACTGAACATACCCGTAGCTTATTATAAGCGAAATTTATATGTTTGTAATTTTGTTGCCATGATTTCAATGAAAATATAGGACACATGTTTGTTTGGCCTGAAACTGAAGGATCTCGTGGGTCTTAAGAAGTTTCATCATGCCTAATAAAGTACATAAAGACTTATGCCAAGGACTTTGAAGAAATAATAACATATTCAGATTCGTGTACCGGATAAAATAGAAATATCAAAACTGTCTTAAGTTTATTGAAACTTGTTCAAAGTACGGAAATAAGGGCTGAGTCAATTGAAATGAAGGTTTTGATAAGTGGACATAGCTATTTGCCTAATAATTCATATTTTGCCATTATTGAGTCACATGCGAAAAAATTCAAAACATTGTTTCACCAGATGATTGGAACAATATAATCAAAACATGTAAAAAGAAAGCGCCATTTAATCTAATCCAAATGAATCATCAAAATTTTTTTCAACAAAACCTTTAGAATATTCAATTGTTAACGGAAAAGTAACCGTTACTGGGTTTCCAGTAAATTGGCTTAAAATGCCCTGGATAAAGTTAGAAAGGTTCAAACTCCACCTGATACAATTCAAGTATGACTATAATGAAGATTCAAAATTTAATACCATTAATGTAAGGAAATCATAGTAGCAGGTAGACCACAAAGTTTGAAAAATGTAGATCAGCCTTTATTATATCCTAAAGGTAGTACTGTTACGAGGGAAAGAAGGGGAGACACGATGGACCTGCTGAAATTCATTCCTCCTGTCAAACATGATTACTATAAAAATTTGAGAACAAATCGAAGTGACGAGTCTTCACATACAGCTGATGAAGAAGACATCATTTATTTTGCCGAAGAAAATTAATCACAAATAATAATATATTACATCAGAACCATTAATATTCATTTTTATGACAAATCTGTAATAAAAATATCTTATAATTTTCTTTTTCTGTATTAAAAAGCTTAAAAATTTAAACACCGAATATAAATTTATTACTTCTTTTACTTGCCAAATCGGTTAACTCTTCCAGTAACATAAAAATAGTAACATTATTAACGATTACCTGGGTTATTTTTTCTTATAAATTTTATATACCGTTAGATGGAAGTTACATTTGTATTTGTGCATTCTACAATATTTATTTCGATTTGAATTATAAAGGGAATTTTAAAAGACAATATACATTATTTCATTGCATTTCTCCACTTTTTGTTGTATGGAGTTAATCAATTTGTGCAGTGAACGGCTTATATATTGATGTAAAAATAATTAATGTATGTAATAAAGAATGAATGGATCGAGTATGCGTGTAATAACGAAATGTGGTATAGACTGCGTATATTTATGTAATATATGAGAGAAGAGAGAACAAATGAGAGAACAGTTGGATAGGTCAGTGGTAAGTGGGCATAGCTATTTGCCTAATGATTCAGATTTTGCCATTACTAAGTCACACACGAAAATAATTCAAAACATTTTTTCATTAATTATTACGTGTCAGTGTCAGGGGTGGAACTTTTGCACAAATTCTCGACGCTTAATAATCCATCAATGAGTCCAGACTTCGATACGTCATATGTGGGATATCCTAGGTCGACGATTGACAAGTCTGCATAAACCTTCTGTCATGTTAGAAACATCGCGGGATATGCTCCGAAGACTTTGGAATGATATTCACGAAGTAATCCTGTGATGCATTAACATGTCAGAACGGCAACGATAAGGCAACGCGGGGGCAATACTCGTTTTAAAACTATAGTAAACACAGGCAAAGCACGTACACGCGAGATACAAGACCAACCGTGCAAGTAATCACTGTATACTTTGGGTAATTTTAATGCCAGCGGCATACTTAACACCCAAAGTGCCATAACTTGGTAACAAAAGATCACGTGTCAAGTTTTAGAGAATCGTTGTAAAGGGGAGTGTTCCATCCCGGAAAGCGAGGTCATAGCATAACTCTTAGTTTAATTTTCGATAATTCTAAAGACTTTATTATTTTGTATTACGACTGTTACGCCGAGGGTTAGATGTGCCTCGCCACTCTCTCAGCGGATTAAGTCATATATCTAAATGTGAAAGTTCAGAAAATTTACAAGTACCTGACCTGACAGATTGGACCCACGTGAGACTGACCCACCAAGACGACGGACTGACACCACTTGTAAATCACGTCATTGACCATCGAAAATCGGCTCCTTGACAGTTCCCTACTCCTCAGCCAAAGGTCCTTCCGTCACACCCTCTGTCCAATCAAAAATCTTTACTTTTCCTCCACTAATATTTATCCTAACCAATCAGAACCAAACTGGAGAAAACACTGGACAGGACACGGCGAGACACAAGACAGACCAAAATTGAGAAGTCAGTTCGTCTTCGACACCTATCACTGAAACATCGTACATATACTTATAAACGCGTGTTCGAAACGGTGTCTCCGATAAGCGTCTCTACTATAACTATTGTGGACTTTTACTGTAATTAACACTCTATTTTAACATTACACTCGGGATCCTTGATATTACAAAACGAATCACGCAATATTAATTTGGCGCGTGATAAGCGTTCTTGGAAATCGAAGAGATTCGATATATAGGACGCTACAGGGAAGCTTCTTCCCGCGAAATGAATCGCAAAAAAATTGGTGAATCTCCGTAAAGCCGTTCGATTTTAGAAAATTTTGGGGGAGAAAAAACATTTTCATTTTCTTCTATCCTCGAAAAGATTAGTTTAATCGTATACAAAAATCATATCGCAGATATAAGGCGTGAATAAACAATTTATAAGAACTAGATTCCGAGAAAGATTACTTATACAAATGAGTCGTTTATTTTGAAAGTGGCGTAAGTCCATTTATGTTCGAATCGAGATATTGAAGGGTCTGCGTTGGATTAAATTTAAACATATGGGTAACAGATAACATAGTAGAATAATATGTTTGGGTTGCTAAGAGTGTCAAATTTATCATTCCAATTAGCATAATTAACATTATTCAAGAAATAATATGTTTTTGATGGCTATTAATATTTTCCATATCCATTTGAAACTCTCACAATGGGACTTACGTCACTTTCAAACTAAACTTTTTCATTACTTCATTAACCAGCAAATTTTCGTGTTACAAAATCTTAATGATTTTAAATATATTAGTAACAAGTTGCTTCAGAATGAAAAGATCATGTAAAAATGTAACTATTAAGGTAGCTGACTCGATTTTTTTGAAAATGGACTTACGCCATTTTCAAAATAAACGATTCAAATAGTAGATAAAAATTGGAGGTTTAGGCGAGTTGCATCGCGTACCCCTTGACACCCTCGAGTCGGTCAGTCGCTCTAGAGAAACTTTCAGAGACAGATACTATCCGTTGCAGACAAGGAGTCCGTGAGCAAAACGTAGGACCCAAACCATCCGTTCCAATGCCATCGCAGAAGTAGACTAAACGCGCTTCCCTTATTGGCAGAATGATCCCTTCCGATTAGCCTGATCATATAGCATCGTGTGACAAAGAAAGCGAACGAAACAATGGGGGAAAAGTGAGACAGATGCAAGAAATAAATGCAAGAGCGTAGACTTATCTCTAAAGCATTAACTTCAGATTCTTCCGATGAATGTTCATTTCCGAATTTTACTTAACTATACTTATATTCCATACACGTATTAAATTAACACGTTCGATATTTATAAAGTATAACTGAAAATAATTACGTTTTGCTCGTGCAGTATGTTGCGTCCCAAATACTGCAACTCTCGCGTTCGGAGTTTCTCTGGGTTGTAAGGCCCATTACGCGAATGCGACAATGTTGCAACGATGCGGCCTATTTTAAATTAATCGAGCTGGACCTGGTTAGGATTGTACTAGAGAGTCCTGATGTGGCTGTTCTGTGATACTGAGTTGATACTGGGGGGCTTGTTTTGACTGTCGTTAACACGGTCCCCAGGGACCGGCCCAGACTAGGACCAAAAGATGCTAACTTTTGGTGTTAAATTCTTCGTCATCTTTGGACCTAACGTTTGGTAATTCCTGTTATAACAATTACCGTTTGTTATAACAATGACCGCCGGTGGGCCACTTGACGGTCGAATCTGGGCCTATACAGAACGGCAAGCAAAACGGACTGGGTAATTAACGTGTTAAATTGAGGTATAACTTCTTGGTCGTGGTGGTTGTCTTCTTTGAATTTGAAGGAGATCTCCTGTATGACTTCTGTCTCCGTGATTTCATAAATTCGTGTCTGGTCTAATTAGTCGATGTGAAATATAAGTGGTGGGTGTGTCTTCTTATTGATTGTGAATAATGTTGGAGGTGTGTATTAGCTTCGACGTCTTTCAGTAGTGGTGAATGTTTAAACAAATTGGGTCCTTGTACCCATCGTCTCAAGGCTGATTTATTCACCCTTGTCGAGATTCACCCAAATTTCGGCCAGGTGACGAGTGTTCGCGAATCAAGGGACACTGATAATAAGTAAATAAACTGGTAATAAGGATTGTTGGTCATCCAACACAGTTCCCGTTCCTTTTGTTATCATGCGGAACAAAATTGGTTCCGTTTGGACAAAGAGATACAGTGACGTACAAGATACCTAAGCAAATTCGAACGGTGTACAGTTTCAGAGATACATGCTGTTACGATATTCTACTATGTTCTCCGAAAAGAGGAAGTTGGTCAAACGACCAACTGAGACAATTTAAGAACTAGCTCAGCGACTATGTCGAATGACTAGATTCAATAAAGCTATCACTGAAAATTGTGTTAAGATCGGGATAATAATACTCAACAAGAATTTCTACTCTTAATTGCGTGGTAAGAATTGGATTAATAAATCTCAATAAGAATTTTTACACTTTTACATTTTATTCTTAATTTTGGAATAGTGTAATAATGGTGTACGCGGACACTCGACTTTTCTTATGATGCGTGCTGCATACGGTGAACTGCCAAAAATAAGTGCCCCCTCAAACTCCTCGACAAGCCTTTAACCCTTTGCGGACGAGCGACACATATATGCGTTATGTGGAAGCTATAAATTTGGCCGAGGAACACATATATGCGTTCGATGAAAACAACTGATAGGGTCAAGAGATGCATAAATGTCCCACGTAAACGCGTTTCTATGACCGAGAAACAAAAATATACGTCCGTTGTTGCGGCCCTAGGACCCTCACGTTCGAAGTTAACCCTTTCGCTATGACAGGCGTAGCCACGAAGCCTCTTCCGTAGAACGAAGCAACGTGTTAAAGATGGAAACATTACGATCGTGCAGTCTTTAGCATTCGGTCTTTTGACACAAATTTTTGAAGGAGAAAGGGAAAGAAAAAACTGATCATCGTAATAGAGCTTGCAATTCCTGGCGAAGAGGGCTAAGAGGAACGCGGTAGCGCTTGTCTTAATATTTTACTCAATTTTTATGGCCGGTGACTATAGTCACCCATCGTGCGTAGATGGCGTCTTGTGGCCGGTGACTATAGTCACCCGTTGTGTGTACATGGCGTCTCGTGCCGGTGACTATAGTCACGCATCGTGCGTAGATGACATCTCATGGCCGGTGACTATAGTCACCCATCGTGCGTAGATGGCGTCTCGTGGCCGGTGACTATAATCACCCGTCGTGTCTAGATGGTGTCTCATGGCCGGTAACTATAGTCACCTGTCGTGAGTAGATGGCGTCTCGTGTCGGTGACTATAGTCACCCGTCGTGAGTAGATGGCGTCTCGTGGCCGGTGACTATAATCACCCGTCGTGTCTAGATGGCGTCTCGTGGCCGGTAACTATAATCACCCGTCGTGAGTAGATGGCGTCTCGTGTCGGTGACTATAGTCACCCGTTGTGTGTACATGGCGTCTCGTGCCGGTGATTATAGTCACCCATCGTGCGTAGATGACGTCTCGTGGCCGGTAACTATAGTCACCCGTCGTGAGTAGATGGCGTCTCGTGGCCGGTGACTATAATCACCCGTCGTGTCTAGATGGCGTCTCGTGGCCGGTAACTATAGTCACCCGTCGTGAGTAGATGGCGTCTCGTGTCGGTGACTATAGTCACCCGTCGGATGTAGATGGCGTCTCATGACAGTGACTATAGTCACCCCTCGCGTGTAGATGGCGTCTCGTGTCGGTGACTATAGTCACTCATAGTAGCGAAAGGGTTAAGTGATGGACTGTTTTATGTAATTGTCAGCGTCGTTATGAACGAAAATCGCGTTCAAACAGAAATGGGTACTGGTAGTTTTGAATGACTATCGCGGCAACGACTCGGTCCCATGGTACGGTTTACTTAAAATCGCTCCGTCCTCAAAGGGTTAATAGGCTCCAGCTTATCAAGCCTCGAAGCAAAAATAGATCCCGATGCAGGGCGACACCATCCAAATAAAGACTCCTCTCACAATTGTATTTTAAATTTCTTAATGGTATAAGCTCGACTGTTTCTGTGATGCGTGTTGTAGGGTGGACTGCGAAAAAGTGACCCTCCGAACCCTCCAGCATGGTTCTCATTTGAAAAATGATGCCATCTTTATGGCACCAGTCCAGTGCGTTATTCAGTCCAGCTTCAAGGAATCAACTTATCAATTTTCGTCGAAGCAGAAATAGATTGAGATGCATGGTGACGCCATCGAAAATAAAGATTCCTTTTGCAAAATGAAGAGATCGATCAAAGCTTCGATAATTTCGAACAAGTCCAGAAAACAATTGGTACTTCGTAATTGGTAGTTTGAACGAAGATGACGCTGAATCCATAGAATGCACAAGAATGGAAGAGAAAGACGATGACCTACTAACCGCAGCAGAGATCTTAACTTCTACTAATAACACGCCTCAAAATAGCCCAGCTCCGGACACAACTTGTGTGGGAACACCTGGTGAAGACTTCCCGATAACGAGCTACCCGATTCGACGATCGATTAAAACACTGGTTGTCCTTTTGGCATGAATTCATCTCACTTGTACGTAGCAATACTAAAGCAACTGTACCATCTATTCGGTTATAAATGCTCTTGCACATAAGAACCTCTTTGTTGGCTTTTGCTTCATTTTCACACAGTTCTCGTTGCTCGTCAACATCTGTGTCTGCTTTCCTCGGATGTTCGCAACGAAGTGCCCTCTCTGGAAAATTTATAGCTCTAGCCTCTTATTCTTTCAAACGCGCAATTTTTGTCTCCTGACCCAAACATCTGTGGTGTCAATACGACGTCAAGAGCTGCCCTAGGTTGTAGCCTATTGATCCACGAGCCAGCGATACTTTCTGAAGACGAGTGAAATGAAGACGAGATTTCATATTTGTTGAAAATAAGATACGTCTTAACGCATTTACAAGAATCAATCTCTTATGTAGTGAAGATCGGATTTATAAGTCGAAACGAACTTTTGATTTTAATCATATTTTATATTTCTCTGCGGTACAAAATATACAGAGGCTCGAAGTCTTCTATGATGCTTAGTGCAGATGGTGAATTGTCAAAAAGTGTCTCGTCGAACCCTTCAGCTAGGTTTTATAGGCCCTATGACGACCCATTGCGTCACTCAACCATGCTTCGGGAATTGCTAAATGTAAGGGGGGTTTTACAAAGTGAGGGTTAGGTCACAAGTCTAACTCTCGGGGTCATGCTTTCGTCTCTCACGTAGACTGTGTCCCTACGCTTCTCGACCTTTTTAACCGTTTGAGTCCCAAAGGATTTTGAAAAAGCACTGTCGAGAATCCCAAGCAGCGCAATCGCGCTGTCTCTGAGTGGGTACGCGTTGACCCAAGCAGCGCGCCAGCGCTTCTTCTATTTTATACCGAGAAGACCCAAGCATAACAATGAAATACAAAATGTTTTATTTTGTAACGTATTATTGCACTATTATTATAGTATTGTACCTATTGTGAAATGTGTTATTCATATTAAAAGAAGGAGTTGTGTGATGTACAGGTAGCTCTTCTACAACACAACTTCCTATAACACGGTTTGCTATAACACGATTCATAATGTGCCGGAACCTTCCTATAACACGGTTTGCTATAACACGATTCATAATGTGCCGGAACCTTCTTACAACACGGTTTCGTTCTAACATAGAACGATAATAAGATAAGAAAATTGCAAAAACTTTTGTAAGATACTGTACTTCTACATAAGTAGTGACGACGAAGAAATTTATTAAATTAAAGTTGCGTCAAATTAAAATAATATTCTTGTTTCTTTTTTTTTTGTTTTTGTGTTGTATATACGTTTATATTTTTAATAAAAATTACGTTGTTTATGTAGAATTAACCTTTTACACTCGAGAGGTGAATCTCAGTCGCCATTTAATCAGATTCTAAAGATGGATGTTAATTAATATATCAAATTTACAATTACCCGATGTGTGAAATATCGAAGCAAAATAATTTTAATTTAAATAATTTTAATTAGTCTTAATTTGCATACGACTTCTTATTTGCCGTTTTAAAAATATCCTCGACTTTATGGCAGAAAGTCTTCGAATTACTATTTTTCCCTAACCTCTCTTTTTGTACTGGCTCTAGATCTCGTATAACACGGTTTCACATAACACGGCATTTTCTAGAAACCTATCTATCGTGTTATAAGAGGGTTACCTGTACATACTTGCGTCAGTAAATCTGATTGTGAGTGCGCGACTTGGACAGTCGGTGACGAACCATCAGCTGTCGAGAACGCTCGAAATGTGCTGGTTTTTCTCGACATGAAATCTGAACAGCGCGATCGCGCTGCTTGGGACATAAACGATTAAACCCCAAAACTGACCCCTTGATGCCTGCATAGTATCTTGAGGTCCAAAGGTCGGTATTTTCCTGCAACCTCTAACAGGCCTGTCACCATCGTTGCATAGGCGTAGCTAATTTCCAACAGTTTCGAATAGTTGAGTCGAATAGTTGAGTAGTGAGGTATGAGTATATGATTGTGATAAATTAATTAGATTTAAACTTAATATTTGTGTTTGATAATCTCTGTAATTAAATAAAGAATTTTTCTTACTGTTATTAATATTTCATCCATCATTAACAGTGACCTATTCAACTACTCTCTCATTTGTTCTTTCTTCTTTCATATATTACATAAATATACACCGTCTATACCACACTTCATTCATTACACACATATTCGATCCACTCATCCTTTCATACATATTTCATTTATATTTACTTCAATATAAATATATTAAAATAAATGTCAACAATTACCACAGCTTTATCTAAATAGGAGTACATATATATACTACTAAGATATTACTGTATTAATATTAATATTTATATAAAAATTATAGTAAATATATCTAATTAAACATGTCTAGCTCATACTATCACATGTGTTTAACACTTAATTTACGGAAGGTTGCTCCAATTATACGATGGTTACAGATTTAGTTAACTTAGACTGTTAATATAATATATAATTGTTTTTAAATTAAACTATTTTTTAGTTACTAATTTTAACTAATCGTTAAAAGAAAAAGGCACGTGGGTTCCTTTACCTGTCAATTTGACAGGTGTCCTTGAAAATAAGTATACAGATAGGGTCCGTAAACCTAACGTTAGGCTGTATTAAACACAGAGAATTAAATGCTCGAGGCTGTTCTTGACGAATGTTTGGACTTCATAAAATTTGCGCGAGATACACAAACTGTAGTACTATAGAAAATGCTACCCGAACTGTAAATATACAGTATTTTAGGGGGCAAACATTGCTTTATTCTATTATTCCCTCATTCACTAGTCACTTTTTGTTTTCCGAAATTTCTTGCAGACATCGCTCACTTTTACATCAATATATATATTAAAATCTACGGCACCATTACCACAGTTTAGTCACCAGGCCATATATTTACCGTTAAAAGTAGTTGTAAACTTGAAAACTGGATGGGTTTATAGCGACACTTGGGAGATTTATAGGACGAAGGGGGAAGTGCAACACCATTGTCTAGGGACCTTTACGAGCTATTTAATTCATCTACACACAGCAAGAGGGTCCAACAACCAAAGAATTATTTAGAATTTCATCCCATCTATGTAGAATAGTAAAATTTCGTAGAAATTGTCAAGTCAATCAAATACCATGCAAAAACATTTGTGAACGACTGTCCATTTACCTTTAAAAAATTTAACATCTTTATTGTCCTAATAAAAGTATCGTTGTAGAACAAGTAAGACACAATAGAATCCTTGAAAACCCTATTTTAACGAAATTAGGCGACGGCTCTTAAGACATGGCTGACAATAGGCCTGAGGGCTCCACGTGGTCCGCACACGTTAGAACCCTCAGGCCCTAGCTAGGGGCCATAAACGGCCGATGGGGTCACCAGTACGCGAGTGGACCCCACGTACCTCACCTTGGCGGAGAGGGTTCCCTCCACCCCCGTCTTCGTTTGGGGGAACCTTCCCTTCTTTCAAGGTGACCGATTTGCAGACCAAGGGAACGCCCTTGGTCAAATCAGCCAAAAATATTTGGCGAGCTCCCGATTTTTCCTAAGACCGATCTTAGGAAAATCGAGGAGCAGAGTTCGCTTTGAAACGTCGAAGAATCGAGTTCTCTTCGAATCGTTGGAAAGACCAGTTCTGATCGAATCGTCAAGCAGTTCAAATCGAATCGACAACGAAGTCAGTTCTCTACGAAACGCCGAATAGAGAATTTTAGAGCCTACTTATCGAGATCATCGAGAGTTTAATTCCTCTCGTTGTACAAGAGTCTATCATTCCACTCCAGCCAAAACCTTCTTTTGCTCGTGCTAACTGAAACAGTTGCTCAATATTAATTTCAGCAACTGTAACATTATGAGATCGCGAGATGGCCTTACAATCTGTCGTCCCCAAACAAATCTTCAAGGCGGATAGTTCTCATCGAAACGCCAAAGAGAACAGTTCGAGCCTACCAATCGAGATCACCAAGAGTTCAATTTTCAATTTCCTATCGTCGTACAAAGAATCTATCGTTCGACTTCAGCCGCGATCTTCTTTTTGCTCATGCTAACTGAAACTGTTGTTCAATATTAATTTGGCGGGCAACATTCCCTACAGGAATACTTCGACCATCGTAACCCTAATAATGCCTAAAAATATCCTGCACTATTTTCAGAAACAAGCTAACCGAGTTGCGTGTTCTTTGCGGGGGGTGAAACGCGGGTCAGTGAAATCGTATTTGTGACAAGGGGCGAATCGCGAATCGGCAGGGTGACGTAATTTTCACAGGGGCAAATCGCGAATCGGCTGAATCGGATCAGCCAATTAGCGATTGACAAAAGCACGTCGTCGAGCTTGGCAAAGGGCATCAAAATAGGACCCTCGGTGACGCAGGGAGAGTCCTGAGCGGAGAAGCCTCGAAGAATCCTCGCGAATATAGTCTGTGACCGGCACGAACGTGAGTCTTTCGGTCGAAGAGAGACGAATAGAAGCGTGTTTTCCGTGTGTTAAAGTTACGTTATTTCGATATTATTTCCTCGCGTTTAATCAGTTTCCGCGTTTGGTGTTCGTTTCGTTCTGTTCGTTTCCGGTGTCTCGAACCGTTCGCGTTGATCCGATATTCCTTCGATAAAGGAAGGAACATGTACGCGTTATTTTTGTAAGCTGAAGACAGAATAAAACCTGTTTTTCACATATACATATATAGTATTTACGGTATATTCGTTATCAGAGTATTAATGTATTTATGTAGCGTATTTAATAATATATTATGTAGTGTATATTTATGTAATGTATTTATGTAATTTTAAATTAAGTATTATTTTTGAAGTCTAATGTCTAATGTATGTATTCAATTGGAAAAAGTTTGGAACATAAGCTATTGTGAGAAATTTTATATACAATATTTATAGTACATTTATTACAAAATTCTGCCATAGATCATAAAAGTATTTGAATTTAACGTATTATGTTAGTGGAAAATATCATTAATTGAATAATAAGGAGCTTTAATGTGACGTCGATCCATCTTTGTTGCTGTGACAGTTTCAAGATTATTTTCCATCGAGCATCCCGGCACCATCATGGTTCGTATCTTCAATAAATGCACTGTGCATATCGTATATACAGTTGAATTATATATATGTGTGTCTTTAAAACGTTATAGTAAATGTAGGAAGTTAAAATATTATATCAGTAAAAGTAAAAAATAATTCTATAATAATTCTATAATAATTATAAAAATAATTCTATAAATAATTCTACATCGTTACACTGACCTAAACTGTATAAGTGATTATATAT
>NW_016910558.1:49490-56844 GCF_001483705.2 Eufriesea mexicana
TATTAATTATATGCATGGAATTCATTATACATTAACAATATTTATTTTAATATGTTTATTGCCATTCTGCTTTTTCTTTTATCATATACTATATATACAGGCAAGTAATTTTTATATTTAATTTATTTCTATATCGCTCAACTTTGCGCATCAATTTTTCAGGGAGATTAATGTAAACTGTAATTGCAGTCGATGGGAATGATATAGGGTGACTGTAAATTGAAATATCAAACGACGTTACCGACTGATGTATTCGAACCCAGTGCCGTACGTACATATAAAAGCGCCTTCAACTCTAGACTCCAAATGTAATTTGCGAATCGATAGTTGAAATGTACGTGTATTATGTATTACACGAAAAATAGCAAATTATATATTTTTGAAACCTTATTTTCAAACTGTACGTTGATCTCAAAAATATATTTATTTTAACGTCCGATCGATTTTACGATCTTGCCATTTCTTCCAATTAAATCTATTTACAAGCTTACATATTATATTATAAATAAAAATTCAATCTCTTCCTAGCCTCTACAATACATTAACTTCAAAAGATATTAAGAGAGTATTTATATATATATTTTTTTTATAGAAATCCTAAAATTGAATAAAAATTTTTTCATTTCGAGACGTAATTTATTAGAAAACAAATTTAGCTTTCTTTACATGCAAGAATAACGGTTTCAATCTTGATCTATAGTAGGTACTTGGAAAATAAAAAAGTATTCAAATCAGGTAATAAGGATTCGAGACACGTACGCTCATTTAAAGTTTCCAAATGCACGTCGTAAATTTTATCAGAGGATTTTAAAAATGTCAAGCGTTTAATATATTCTCTTTCGCGTGTAGTGGGGCAATGATTCGATTCAAAAGCTGATATACTACCTATACACCCTAAATTATACATCAAACTATAAACGTTACTCTTGAATCGTTAATAATTCATCAGTGACCGAAACGACGTTAAATAATTAAAAAAAAAGTAATTCTGAAAAAATTTAGATATGCAACTCATTATATTGTAAGTCTTTAGAAATTTGTATTTATTTCTAAAATAAATGCAGAATCATTTTGTATTTTTATATACCATTGATATATTTTACATAAAGTTATTAATCGATTTCCAATTTCATTTGAAATTAATTTAAAATAATTTTGAATTTATTTTATTCCTTAATTACTTCAAAAGTAAAGAGACCTAAAACTATAAAGAAATATTTAAATCATTTATATAATATTATTTATACATTTACAAAACTATACAATTATTCGTGTAATAATATTATACCATTTAATAATGAAATATCTAATTATACCACATTTACTCAAAATTATTTAACAAAAATATTCTCCAACCCAATATGATATTATTAATATCCTGATTCTTCCATTTAATTAAACATCTTTAATTCACCAATAAAAAGAATAACATATACCGTCTTCTATAATGTATAATTTAATTTTCTTCTACTAACGAAGCACTTATTTATTCCACATGCTATACCAAAATAAACGAGTCTACTAATACCAGTTTGCAATGAAAAGAGGACGAACAGAATTTCATCGATTTATAAAATAGAAAAATTCAGTCAGAGTATTACAAGGACTTTTCTGAAATTAAAATGTTCACGTGTTTACACGGTAAGGAGATTTCGCGTCAAGATAGTCCACTAATTCGGTTTGCTCGTCGGTTGCGAATCCGCCCTGCTGTGAGAAGGATCGTTTGCAACAGTGGACGCGGTAGAGGGAGAAAGAGCGTTAAAAGGAAGACGAGAAGTCGGCGTGGCGTTTCCGAGAACTCGTGATCGCAGGCGGCCATATTAGACATTTAATATCGTACATACATTGCTGAGTTTAACGGTCAATAACATTTTACAAGCAATGGATTCGTGTGTTCTTTTGCGTAGGATAGAATCTTTAGGATTACACGAAGCGAGTCGCTATAATTGGCATGGACTGTACCTCTTGCACGATTAACAAGTAATTTACTACAATTTACTATAAAGACCAGAAAGTGATCGTAAAATATAAAATTAGAATATCGCGAATTACGTCACGGATGAATGCCAAAGCTGCAATTCAAATACATTTGATTCGAATTGATATGTTCCAAAAATTATCGTTAATTTACTAAACAGGAATTATTAAACGACACTTGAGAGGTTAAGAATAGGACATGTAGATCTTGTGTTACATGTTCATCTAACTAGAAAAAATAGGAAAAAACTTGGAACATAAATACAGGTAGCCCTCGTACAACACGGTATTAAATAACACGGTTTCATTATAACACGATTCATAAATTACGGAAACCCCCCTACAACACGGTATCCTATAACACGGTTTCGCTCTA
Organism: Eufriesea mexicana; assembly: GCF_001483705.2. Lineage (NCBI taxonomy): Eukaryota > Metazoa > Arthropoda > Insecta > Hymenoptera > Apidae > Eufriesea > Eufriesea mexicana. The sequence goes on from NW_016910558.1 coordinate 51,844, forward strand.
ACACGATAAGAAAATTGCAAAAATCTTTGTACAACACTGTACTTCCACATAAGCAGTGGTGACGAAGAAATCTATTAAATTAAAGTTAAGTTAAATTAAAATAATATCTTTGCTTTTCTTTTGTTTTATATTGTACAGCAGTGGTGACGAAGAAATTTATTAAATTAAAGTTAAGTTAAATTAAAATAATATCTTTGCTTTTCTTTTGTTTTATATTGTACATACATTTACATTTTTAATAAAAATTACGTTGTTTATGTAGAATTAAAAAAAAAATTTGTTTTTAGTAAGTTTTCGAAACGTAACCCCTCTTTTGTACTGGCTCTGGGTCTCATACAACACGGTTTCACACAACACGGTATTTTCTAGGAACCTATCTACCGTGTTATAGGAGAGTTACATGTATATGTCTAAGTATGCCATGTATAATTGTACAATTGCATAACTATACTATAAATAGGTATATAATTCTATAAGTACTACTGTGCGTTCGAAAACAGAAGGCACGACGTGTTTACATCCTCACGACTGATTATCGACTGACTTAATAAATAAGAAGAAATATGGAATAAGATAGAAAAGATTTTAATAAGGGCTTTGACAGGCGTCCAAAAGACAATTATATAAAGAAAGTAATAAATCGTTTAATTTTAAATAATCGTTTAATTTCGTTCGATTATATGTATTTATATATAATCGTATTTTAATTATTTTAACGATTATATATATTTTGTTAGAATTCTATTTTAAATTAGGGTGCGTCATTAACCCTTTACACTCGACGATTTTCTTGCTAAAAGAATTCAAAGATTTTCTGTTATGAAACTGACGATATTTTTGTGAGCAGTAAATAAGAAGTCGTATAATTGACAAGTAGAATATTTGATTTCGATACCTCGCATACCGTTCCATTATCTTAATTTTGACATATTAACCCTTTGCACTCGAGAGGTAACCCTCAATCACCATTTTATAAAATTTGGAAGATCGATATTAATTAATATATCAAATTTAATGTAATGTAACAGCGTGCGAGGTATCGAAATCAAATAATTCTACGATTCTATTATTATACAATTCTTTATTTACTGCTCAAAAAGGTATCGTCAATTTTTTAGTAGAGAATCTCTGAATTTCTACTCTTCCCTAGCCAAAAAATCGTCGAATGCATGTTTGAGGTTAGGTTTTCGAATAATTAAGTGCACCGCAACTTATTAAGCAAAAACATTTATTAAAAGTAAAGAAAGCTAAAAATAACTTAAATAAATAGAAGGAACAAAAAAAAACAATTCTTTGACTTTTTATATCACACACTTTCAGCACCAGTACCAGGCATACACGAGCACGTGGTTATCCCATTCTCATACGCTCTTCAACTCACTCTCCCACTTCACGCACACCAACTCACTCTCCCACTACACGTACACCAACCCACCGAACCGATGCCTCTAGGCACCGAAGCACGATTACCACTCTAACAGTGCAAAGGGTTAATTAATATCGATCTTCGAAATTTTATCAAATGGCGACTGAAGGGCGTCTCACGTGTGCAATAGGTTAATATGTACCAAATTAAGTTTTTTTGTTAGTAACAATTTTTTCAGTTCATAATTTTATTATACGAACTATGTATTATATTCGATAAACCTAAATCCAAATATGTAAAAATCTACGTATTCGTTGCCATTTTTATTATAAAATTTTATTTATTAACCGTATCAATCGCAACTTGATACTTTGAGAGTGTAGTTCTTATTAAAGTCTGATTTAAGTACAATTTATTTATTTCTGAGATTCCATATAACGCCGTACGAATTCATTCAATTTGAATTATTTCTGAGCTTCTTATAGCGTGGTTCCTATATAACGCAGCAGTGATTTCCATGTAACGCGGTATAAATTAATCTGATTTGTCTTATTACTATGTTTAACATAACATGGTTTACATAGAACGCATTTCCTGTTTTCAATTAATTTTAATTTTCTTGTAACACGGTTTCCATATAACGTGGTACGAATTAATCACGTTATAGGAGAATCGACTGTATTTGTAAACTAAATAACAGTTAGAACATAAAAATAATTGTATAATATATTTTGTCCGATTTCTAAAAATATGGAAATAAAAGAAAGAATCAAGATCTAACTTAAATGATTTAGCTATAATAGATATTGCAATGATTAATATTAGAAGTATCAAAGGACTTAAAATATTTGAATCATATTAGAAATATTCGGAACAATAAAGATTTCAAAAATTAAAACTCTGACTTTGCCCAGGAATTGCAATTTCAAAGCACATCGTTATCTAATTTATTATTAATTGATCAAAGGAACGTATCTGTTAGTGAAGTTCGATCGTAATTATACGAAATATTATTCAAATTCATGAAAGATTGGGTAACCCAAAATTCACGCAAAAAGAATTTTGATATGAAACACAGGTTTCTAAATTAAAAATTGTAATTATTTCTTTACAATGAGGGTGCGTTGTTCCTTCACGCAGCGCTCCATTTTTAATAACCTTGAACTATCAGCAATCATGTTGTCTCTTTTCCTTCATTGGTGACAGTTTATGATATAAATGGTGTAAAATTCAAATCTTGCTTGAATTTTGGGACACTAAAGCGAAAAATTTCCCGCTTTGACTTTAAATCATTCTGAACGTTGTGCCATCTGTGGACAAGGGATAGTACTATATAGGTTATCTCGAGAACGAGACACGAAATATAATTCTTGTCATTATCATTATTTTTGAAACTTTCTATTTATAAAGTTTCATAAAATAGATTTAAAGCAACTTGTACTCCTATATTATCAACATAATTGAAATTGATTTTCATTAAATTGGTTTTTATAAATAATTTCATTTTACATTTTTCCAAATAAAATATTTACTTCCGTATATTATTTGTCTATAGATTTCCAAGTTGCTGAGTTATCGTAATTGTATATTTTAATGTCCAATAAACAAAATTATTTTCGAAAATTTGGATGTTGATAACGATGAAAACTGTAAAATAGTACATTCTTACCATTAGTAGAGGTAGTGAAAAAAAATATTTTCAACCTTTGTTCTATATTTGCAAAACTATAAAATTCTTCTTCGCTGTGTAATAATATTAAATAATCGAAATAATTTTGAAAACAAATGTTTCCCATAAAATATATAATAAATGACGCCAAAATTTATTCAGTTTCTATTTTATTATCGACATCGCAACGAACACGGACAATGAAACGAATAAAAATATGTATTTATATAAATATAATATGTATATAGGAATATAAATATTACGATAAAGCATACACATATATATTATATAATAATTGTGTTATACTCTCACAGTGATGAACACTGTTAGAGAAAAATAAATTCAGTATTTTTATTTCACATAAAAGAAGCATGATAAATGGAAAAATAATAAGTAAATAATTATTCTATGATATATTTATATATTAATAAATAATAAAGCAAATAAGAAGAATATATATATTTTCTTGAAAAATTTAATGTTTAACGACTATCTATTTTATTACCTATTCGATAATAATTAACAAATAGAAATTTTTATTATTTATTACCATTTATTGTTTATTTAATTCATCATTTTCATTTGTCATTTTTAAGCTGATCTGATAGTTAGAATAGATGAAAAATTTACTCTTTGATGACTATCTATTTTATTACCCATTTGATAATAATTAATAAATAGAAATGTTTAGTATTTATTACTATTTATTGTTTATTTAATTCGTAATTTTCATTTGTCAATTTTAAGCTGATCTGATAGTTAGAATAGTTGAAATTCTTTAAAATTCTGTACATATAAAACGATTTTCATAATTGATTATTACTAATGGTTAATCAGTATGCCCACAATTATTTAACATACATGTATTTCAAACATATACTAAATATCGTGTGTCATTAGAAATCTATTTAATTAACAATAGTTATCAATGTTTCAAAGTAACGAAGAACTGAAATTAAAATTAAACAAAGAAAGAAAATGTTAATAGTAGCAGGATGGCAGTGTCTGACCATACTTCCAAACAACTGTTCTTACAAAATCCATAGAACTTCCTCTTTATGTAGGTAGCAGGATAAGCCGAATAAGCAGGGTAACCATTGAGATATGACCCTATGGCCATAAGGAAATTTCTTTAATACAATGACGTGAATTTGCTATATAGCAAGGGAAAATTTTAGCGTCGAATAAAACAAAATTAAAAGTATGTAATACTTTTGCAGCATTATATCAGCATTTAAAAATTCAAGAATGTTCCAAAAAATTGTACGAATTTCGAATGCTGTTTCGAAAATTGTTATATTAGTGAAACATGGTATAAATTACGAATTTACTCTAAGTTATACGTTACTCTTATCCTTTTAATAACAATAATGTATTCCAATTAAATTCTGTGTTCATGGATTTAATGAACATACTTTTTACTGTATCAATGGAACCGTCGTCTCTGATGTGTCGAAAGGAAGTAGTTTAGAAAGAACCGGTGTGTTCGATGTTTCGAAAAGAAGTGTTTTTGAGAGAACCCGTGTCTCTCAGATCTCGTACGGAAGTGAGCTCCTCGATCTTCCTAAGATCGGCCTTAGGAAAAATCGGGAGCTCGCCAAATATGATTGGCTGTTTTTGACCAAGGGCGTTCCTTTGGTTCGCGAATCCGTGACCTTGGAGAAAAGGAAGGTTCCCCCAAAAACAACGATAGTGGAGGAAACCCTCTCCTCCAAGGTGGGGTCCTGGGGTCCACCTGCGCGCTGGTCACCCCATCGGTCGTTTATTACCCCTAGCGAGGGCCTGAGGCTTCCAACGTGTGCGGACCACGTGGAGCCTTCAGGCCTATTGTCAGCCAAGTCTTAAGAGCCGTCGCCTAATTTCGTTAAATTAGGGATTTCCAGGATTCTCGTGTTCCGCGACACGAGAAGTCAAAGAAAAAAGGTAAAGCATTCAAACATGCTGAAGGCATGGAGCGGAAAATTCC
>NW_016910558.1:57936-111043 GCF_001483705.2 Eufriesea mexicana
GCTTGGTGTTGGAAAGAGAGTTTTAAAAGTGTGCGTCCTCGTGTGCTTTTATTTTGTTATCTTGGTGTTCTTTTCCTAAGTTAAATCAGTTTACGAGTTTTGACTTTGTGTTTTTGCGTTCTTGTTCTTTCGACGATTTTCGATGTCTCAGGACCAGTATTTCGCCACCCTACAATAGAGAAACACATGCTACCGCCATCGTGGAAACCAGCACACCCATACGAACTGTTGACTCACCGTGAACATACCTTTAACGCGACATAACTAGAAGAAATTAGACAAATGTTAAACTTTATAAACTAACAAATTGCGCGTGGAAACTCCGTAGAAATAAATAGTAACAAAATTAATTTTATCGCTGAATCCCTCGAAATGGACTATTAGTGCATACTCCCGGGAGAATAATAGGAGAGAGACACACACATTGCTAACAAACTCGGGTTAAAACGACTGGACATGATACAAATAAACGTAAATTCCATCATAACGAACGAAAGACGGGCTTTTCTCTCCTGGATTGTCTAAACGAGCGTAAACCGGATGATATAGTGTGTATATCGTCAATAGGTCGTCCTCAATTGGCGACAGTTAATGACGAACCAAATTTCTTGAGGAAGGTTGTGGTTATAGTGGACTGTATTTTACGTAGTAGTTTCGGATAACTCTTCTAAACTCTTCGAATGTTATTGACTGACTGACTGGTACTGACCTAACTGACTTGTGCGATGCACGATCTTTCGGAGCCCATGGTTTCCAAAGGGAAATCGTTTCTCCTATTGGTCTTTCAGAGGACCGAGGGTGGGCCCTCAGTCCGCGAATCAGATGCCCCCAAAGAAGGGAGGAACGTCTTCCCCGACAAGGTCTGCTGGTCAAGGAAGCTTCTCCCTCAAAGGGGGTTGAGGTGGTCACCCCTACATTCGTGACCCTTTCTACAGTACCCGTTACTTTATGGCTCCGAAAGTCGCGACATCGCGCATGGCCTGGTCCCTTTCTTTGCAGGCCTATTGTCAGCCAAATCCTAAGTGCTGTTGCCTACTTTCTAGCATTAATGGCTAAAGAAAGCCTCGTGTCCGGTGACCCGAGGGAAATAAAGAATTGTTCGAAAATGTATTGAAAATGAAGATAGAAAGGACACGGAACTTGAACTAAAACAGCAATTAGAATCTGGCTGCAAGAAGACCCTAACGGTCTTCACAAATGAAAACTTAGACTATGAGATCGATGGCTCCAGCGGGAAGCACTCGAGATCTAGAATCAAACTTAATCTACCGCGCTTATCGCCATAGGGTAATATAAAATTAAGACTATCTTATATTAGTATGCGGGTTTGTCTATGTATAGAAAAGGCACGAAAACTATACAGCTTTTGGTATTAGGTGGATATAGGGATGGATAAATAAATATAGATAAATAAAATAAATAAACAAATAGATAAATAAAATAAATAAATAAATAAACAACCGCCGTACTAGGGAGGATTTCGTGTCGATTTTCATTTTTTTTTATTGGTACATGCTTGTTTACAATGTTTCTTAACAATTATATAAAGTTCTTTTTTATTATTATTATTATTATAATTTTTAACGTGTATCGAGCCACCAATACTTTTTTATGTTTTTACGGTGTGAATATCGTTCCGATCTATTTTTGACAATTTCATGTTGCTTTTATATACTGGCATTGTCGCGAATATCGTCTGTGTTACACAAAATTGCCGTATTATTGCCTGCGCTTTCCTCCTAATCACATGATAGATGAATCAAAGGTACATAATATTTTCGCGATTTTAAATGTACCCTTTTCGACCATCGAGATAAACGAAAACCTCTGGTTGCATATAAATCCCCCGTGTGCCGGGGGTTTTCTCAAAGTACTCGGGGTTTGGGTATATAATGGACTGTTTATAATTAAGAGCTATTGTTTTTTATGTATTTAATGTTCGCCCAATGATTACGAATCGATTTGAGCATGAAACAAATTCTATTCGAATCCTAGCAGGACTTACCTTAGACCAGGATGGTATTAGAAGGTCGAGAAGTTATATATATAGGAATCGGAGGTCTTTCACGAGGACTTGCGAGAAAGTCCTCGAAGTCGGAACCACCTAGTGGCGAGGAAGAGAACTATGGTCGCCACAATCGGAACAACTTACCCCGGGAAATTTTAGCTCCGATCTAGCCAACACGTGGAATCAAAATATATTATAATATAAATAATAATATTATATTTAACGTTGTTTAAAGATTTTATTATTGTTAGATTGCTTTTTGTATACTCGTAATGTCGTGAAATGACGAAAAAAGCCCAAGTCAAATGTGAAAAGTAATATTGCAAGTTTCTAATCTGCATTTTATTTTCTTATTTTAAAAATCCACCATCTTTGATTCCTAATTCGTTAATTATATAATACTGATTTCTTAATGTATATTTCTCGAATGTTTTTTTAGTAAATTTCCAATTTTTCAATTTTTTTATTTTCCAAGTTTTAACATTTAACAGTGCAAAGGAAAGATGTAAAATTATGTAAGATAGAAATTTTATCTTTCTATTCATTGTTTAGTACTAATTATCTTTTTAATTTACAATCTCTATAAATTCTTTTCTTCGTCCAGGCGAATTAAACAATTCTAATAATAATAATTTTTTATGTTTAATAGTATAATACTACACGATAAAAATATTAGGATGTAAACTACTTTTTAAAAAAATGATTTTTAAAACTGGTCTTGGGTTGATCGATTTACTAGTAATAGTTACCGTCATAGCTATATAAAGTAATAAATTTAAAAAATATATAAATCGAATATAGATTACAAACTAATTGGATATCCTAATTTATTAAATTTTATTATTAGTAAGTAAATTGTCAATATAATGAATTAAATTGCAGTATTTAACGTTGTAATTAATTATGTGCTTACATCTATATATATATTTATCATATATATTTTACACACTACACTTGTCCTTGCTACTAAATAAAATATCACGAACTCGCTAGATAATTTGCTAGATATTACTACGTTCTTTCATATAATTCATTTTTTCCAAAAAGTGGAACGTCACTTATCATAATTGTTATAACAGCTAACTGTAAGCGAGATATCGGTATAATAGGAAACGATATTTGGGTAATTAGGCTGACTGGATGACACACGACATCTGTGTAGAATTACCGTGACTACTGTTATTGTTCTAGAATGTTCTCTTCCAGGAGCCAACGACTCATGTTAGCTATGCAAGTCAGTCGTGTAAGAGATACTGATGTAACAAGATTTGCTTTACAAATATATATATATATCCCTACAAATCCACTGCCCAGTTATTTTAACAAAATTATAACAATAATCATTTTTCGATAGACCATTCGAAGACCTTTCTAAATTTCCAGTTACTAATAGTTTATCAACCATGACATACGTGATATTAAATTTAATTTCAATTGAAGCACGAGAAACGTCTATTTATTTCTTCGTTACTAAATCAAATATTTCGATGACGACACTGATATTTATTACAAATAAATTAGCCTAGTAGAAATGTATTCGAATCGCTGTTATATCGAAGTAATTCCAGTCAACGATTGAATTTTTGGGTACAGTAGGTCTGGGTTAGTAAGTTAGGAACTGCTGCATAATTTACGACGACAGAGGGATCAAGTTAATTGGTAAAAAGGCGATTGACCTGTGGCAGACAGAGAGACAGAGGTCACCATCCTTCGAAACAATCAGTGACTTCCGGCGTACCGCGTCTGTTTATGAATCATTTTGATATTTCTATATCAATGTTTTTATTCGTCTCTTTATCTGGACCGTTCACGATTTTTTACGTAAGTTTGACATACAATAATAATTTCTTTCATACTGCATGCGCTGAATTTCCTGCGAATCAAATTATTAGTTTTGTTCGTATAAGGTTATGTTGATCGAAATATTATCATACGTACTTTTCCTTGGGTATTCGAATGCGTGTATCACTCGGAAGCTAAAACAGGGAGATAATATAACGTGAGAAATTCTGATCGATATTGTAAAATGAGAAATATATTGCAGGTTATATCATTCTACCATAACCTCTATTCTTATTAAATTGAAATTATATTAAATCTTATTAAATTGAAATTACATTAAATCTTATTAAATTGATACAAGTCGATACCTTCTATCAGTAAATTAATTTATGCAGTTACAATTCTCGTAAATTCCATCATGTATCGTTTATTTTGATTTCACAAGTATCATTTTGCTATTAAATAAGTTATTTCTAACGATGGTAATGTAATAAAACACCATTTATCTGAACTCTATTTACCGAAATGTAGTTATAGTTAGTGCTCGATTAACTGAAGTGCTACCGATTGAATCCACTTATCCCGACTGAACTATTATTTGAGCGAAAGATCATAGGTGGCGGTAAGAATCAGTGAACTCCTATTACACGGCTCCATCTATACGAACTGTCTTTCAACGAGTATAGATAACTGTTCTACTGTGCTACTAACATATTGCACCTTATTAATAACCACGAGTGAAGTGAAACGAATTAAAAGGTCAGGAACAGAGAAATTTTACATTGTTTTAATTGCAGATATTCGTGTATTTTATTGTTATTTCGCTTTTATATTGAATATTATCATCGTATAAGTGAGACGGTAATGTAATTATTTTAAATACAATTTCAAGATAACCTCGCTTTAATCGAATGTTCATACGGTTTTAGAACATTTGCACATTTATTTAGCACGTCAGATAAGGCGTGCAATCGTATGTTTATTTGTATGCATTTTTGTACAAAGCTCACCTCAAATATATCGATAGGAAGAAGTCGTAGTCGTGTTTTTACAAGATATCTTAACAAATGAAGATAAAGCAGAAATGATAAATACGACGAATGAGAAGTACAAAGAATTCAGGTTTATCTTTTGACATTATACATTATAACGAAAAGTACGATAAAAAGCTTCGTGTTTTATTATTATTAAATATTGTTTTCAAAATGCTTTAAGAATTTTTCCAGTAACATGCATGTTAACCCATTAGCTGTCACGATCCCCATTTGGGGATTTTGGAATTTTACGTACACTACTCGGCGCCAAAAATATATTTGGTACACCTGACAGTTTAGTTTTGTTCTATATATATCAGTCAATATTGTATGTAGCAAAATGTGTGTATTCTGTGCTTCGTTTCTATACAATAAGCGAACAAATTTGAAATTCGCGTGTAAATTGAACGCAACAGAATTGTCATATTTGAAGCATTATATTTTTCGTTTGGTTTTTATATTATAATGAAATACCGTACATAAATATGTAATTTAGAGGTTATAGTAACGATTTGTTACATACTCAATCTTTTGTTTTTTATTGAAATGATTTTATCGATCATTTTATAACGATACCCATTTTAGGACTTTTTCAAAAATATCAAATATTTTCAGGACAAAACATAATTTGAATATAATTATACTGTTACACAACCTTTCGTGCATATATATAACTTATCCGGGCAAAAATTTCAAGAAAAGAAATTTGGCAGTTAATGGGTTAATGTAATAAATCAATTTACAAGCATAATTGTTTTTATATTTTGATAAAATATCCATTTAATTGCTATTTCATAATCACGTAATTATTGCTGTAATAGTGTATTTTACATGTAAATAGTGGCAAAATATACACATACATTAATTACAGAGCTACAATTAGTTAGTTTATTTATATATTGATTTATTTAACCATTTATAATACTAAAAAAAGAAAATATAAATGAAATTGTATATACTTTAAAAATAATATATACACTTATTGACAAAAGTTAAGAAACAACGTAATCATTTGGGAATTTCGGTATATTCTCTATCTTCTGAGATACATAGGTTGAAACCAAAAATAGCATAATAAAATAACAATCCTTACATCAATAAACAATGAGTTTTTTTCGAATATACTTGTGCAAAAGCCATAATTAAATTGAATCGAATAAGTAAGATAAAAGCTGCGTGACATAAGTTAAGAAACATAATTTGTGATATTTCGCTAAAAGATTTTCGCATTTTATACAAATTTAGTATTATTTTTCTCTCTTCACTTGTCGTTTCTTTCGCTTTCCTTGACATTATTATTTTTTCTTACTTTCCCTGTTGTTAAACAACTGAAGTTTAGGATGATTGTTGTTAAAGATGACAATCGGGGTGTCACGTAACTAGATTTTAAAATAACGATCGGAAATTTTTCAAACAAATGCGAATATACTACATTTAGCATCGTGTGCCAATACTTTTGTCCACCCATAAAATGTTCAATAAATACATTTTTCTTATTGTTCCGCGAATCAATGTATTTATATTATTGCTTCTGCTGTGTAATAAAACTAGAATAGATAATAAATGAATATGTCATAAAGTTTTTCCTTCAAATCAATTTGTTTAGTAGTTATAAGCACTTGCACGACAGCCACACTATGGCAATACTTTTGTCCAACACTGTATATTGTTTAACCCCTTGACTACGACAGACTTTGATACGTAGTGGCTATACCATATGGCAGGAATTGAGTTACGAGGTGCGCCATTTTTGTGTAAACAAGCGTCCTCCGTGTCAGAAAGCCAAACTACGCCGAGCGTCTACAGATGCCCTCTATGTCACAAATGCAAAAATTCTAAGCGCCTATAGGCACACTATGTGTCACAAATGTAAAATTTCTAAGCATTTATAGGCGCAATATGTGTCACAAACGCAAAATTTCTAAGCGCTTATGGGCGCCCTCCGTGTCACAAACGCAAAATTTAGAATGTAAAATTTCTAAGCATTTATAGGCGCAATATGTGTCACAAACGCAAAATTTGTAAACGACTATAGGCACACTATGTGTCACAAACCCAAAATTTCTAAGCGCCTACAGGCGTCCTGTGTGTCACAAACGCAAAATTTTTAAGCGTCTATAGGTGCCCTCCGTGTCACAAACGCAAAATTTCTAAATGCCTATAGGTGCCCTCCGTGTCACAAACGTAAAATTTCTAAGCACCTATAGGCAACCTTCCTGTCACAAACGCAAAAATTCCAAGCGCCTATAGGCGCACTATGTATCACAAACGCAAAAATTCTAAGCGCCCATAGGCACACTATGTGTCACAAACGCAAAATTTCTAAACGCTTGTGGGCGTCCTTCGTGTCACGAACGCAAAATTTCTAAGCACCTATAGGTGCCCTCCGTGTCACAAACGCTAAATTTCTAAGCACCTATAGGCAACCTTCCTGTCACAAACGCAAAAATTCCAAGCGCCCATAGGCACACTATGTGTCACAAACGCAAAATTTCTAAATACCTATAGGCACCCTTCGTGTCACAAACGCAAAATTTCTAAGCGCCTATAGGCGCCCACAGTAGCCAAGGGGTTATATATAACTACTAATGTACATAACTACTTTAAATAGAAACAACGATATGCACATACATCTGTAATTTTCATAACAGTCTAACCATATGTTGAATAACTCTTGGATTTGAGGACTGCATGGCACCTGCTTGACATTGATTCAATGAATCGAGCACAAAATTCAGCCTCTATTTCTGACCATATTATCGTGATTATTTCCATTAAATCTGTTTTATTGGTAAAAGAATAACTTTCCAATTGATGTCCAACGTAATTCCACAATGTTCAATTGGGTTCAAGTCCGGGGATTGACTTGGGCATTTGATTGCATTACCATTTTCTTCTGCAAGAGACATCTTAACTAAATCATAAGAATGTTTGGAGTCGTTATCGCGTTGCAATGACCACCCTGGTAACATTTTTCCATTGGAAAATGGCAGCATACGATTTTGTAAGATGTCGCAATACACACATTTATCCATTGCTTCTTTTATTTGTATTAATGGACCAGGACCATCATGCGAGAAACAACTCCACACCATTAAATTACCGCCACTAAATTGGCCTCCTCTTTGGCCAAAAAATCTTCGAGTGTAAAGGGTTAATTCTTCTCGATACAGTACACGTCGCTCTCCTCCCTCGCGTAAGACTTTGCGGTTCACTTCTCGAACTGCCCTTTTAACACTAGATTTACGGAACCCGTGAATTTGACGGAAGGGTTGCTCCAATTATACGATGGTTACTCCCTTAATGCGCTATGGACGCATATATGCGTCCGGCGAAAGTTAACAGCAAGAACGGCGGACGCATATATGCGTTGTTCAATTTTTTCGGTCCTCCATGTAATAGTATTACATGTAACTTTATATGAGACAAATATACGCGTGTTTCTTAGCAACGGCAGGAAGAAAAGACAAATGATGGAACAAATAATAGACGCGAGGACGGGTTTATTCTTTTGTATATCTGTTCCGAGTATCATTAGTAACGTGTTAACAATATAGTATACGTACAACAATATTAACAATATAAAAAAATTTATCATACACAAATAAACTATTAATTTTTGTTTAGTTTTTGTTCCTTATTTTTATGTTAAGTTATATTGTAAATTTTATCGATTCTAATAGAAAATTGATGCTTGAAAATAACGTTCTTTTATTATTTAACCTGCTGCAAAAGAATTACAATAATAACTTGTTAGTTGCGCCTTGAACAGTTAATCAACAGGGCTCGCACGAGCGAAAAGTATTCCGTTCACAGCGATCGTAAGCGTTAAGCACGCACAGTCCCTCTGAAGCGCTTTGGCAGAAAATCGTCCGCACTCTAAGGGTTAAGACTGTTAATATAATATATATTTGTTTTTAAATTAAACTAATCGTTACAAAAAAGACACGTGGTTTCCTTTACCTGTCAATTTGACAGGTGTCCTTAGAAATAGGTATACAGATAGCGTCCGTATACCTAGTGTTAAAGGTTGGCCTCCTTTCTTCATTTGTCGCAAAAATCAAGCGAATCGACGCTTCGATTTGAGATTCCAGTAATCACTGCTACGTGCTCATCAATAACGTCACCTTATCGGTAACCGGAGCTCGCATGATCTTACGTACTCTTACGTATTTTTTTTTTATTACTTTCTATTATTATATTTATATTTTATTTTATCATAACTTTTCGATCCTTGTATTTCTAAATATCTCAGTTTTTTAATTTTTTGTTTTTCGATATTCTTTTATTTCTTATTTCTAGCTCCTCCTGATACCTGTTATTTTCTGTTCATATCTCAATCGACTTTTAAAACGATAAAGCCACTTAATACGTTCGTCGCGTTTTATTTTGCGTAACTGTTTCTCCACAGTAATCTCGGCGTTTGTAGGACGTTTCAGTAGGATGGACATTTTTTGCAGTACTTGACACCAGACGATACATTAACAGCAATCGTCCATCATAGTTTCTTGAGAAACGACAAAGTCCTTCAAAAACCGTTCATGCACATGTGCTCATACAATTAAATAGTATTTACGCTGTCGTATCGATTAGAACAACACGTGTGAGTGAGGTATAGCCTAATACCTTTAATATGTCTTCAATTATTAATTATTATTTATCATATTAATTATTATTTATTGTATTAATTATTATATTAATTATTACTTATTATATTAATTATTAATTATCTTTAATTTATTTATAAAGAATTGAATGGTTATTGGGAAAGTTATTCTCTCGTGTATGATATTTTTATGTCAATGCAATATTATAATTGTATGATTTTATTGATATGATTATTTTGATTGATATTTTGATTACGATTTTTATTTTTATATACATTTCCGGGAGAAGATACGATATTTCGATAATTAAATAATTTTCCATTTTGACTAATCAAATTTTACTGGCTAAGGGAATTTATCGATATGATAAATAATCGATTACAGCTGTAAATTAACTTTGCACTTTTATGAACGAAATTGAAATTTTATACAAGTTCGATGAACTCGAGTTGATAAATAATTAATTAATTTAACGAATTTACGTTATGTGTAACTATGACGACGAACTTTTTTTAACAGGGTCATTTGAATCTTAAGTATTAGAAACAAATCTGAAGTCATCGAAATAATTTATATGAATAATATAATATTCGCAGTAACTTCTGTGTTTTAAATACTTGCAAATGTCTAATTTTACTTTACATAGTTAATTATATCAAAATTTCTGTTTTCGTATTATATTATTAATTGTCTAATTTCTTTTTATAATTCTTTTCAAAAAATCTTGCTCACAGATATTTTCAAAAAATTTTATTATCTTACTATCTGTATTACGTTTAAAAAATGTTTTATCCAATTTTCTACCTAAATATAATGCTCATAAATAATAAGTTAATTATATCAATTACCTAATTAACTATTATTATCTAATTAATTACCTAACTGAACTATTCGAAACAATAATGATGTACATATATAGCAGAAGGAAATTACCAAGATCATATTTACAAAATAAGACAATAATTGATATAGTGATACATAACGTACTTACATATTTATATTACGAATATGTATCAAAATATTTGAGAAACAACATAAGATATTAGACAAAAGCAATATTAATTAAAAAGTAACAAGTTTTAATGTAATTTAATGTCGATTCGTTATAATTATTATGTCGATTGGGCACACTAGCGCCGCCATGATCCTTATCTCTAAGAACTTGCAAATATCGTATATATCGTTGAAATATTTCTTATTTTTACTGATATAATCTTGGAATTGATTTCTTATTATATATAGTATGTACGTCATTTTTAATATTTCAGTTTAAAGTAAGTACATGTAAAATATATATATCCTTCAGTATAACAACTGTAAAAGTTAATACAGTCTAGTCTCCTATAACACGATTAATTCGTACCACGTTATATGGAAACCGTGTTACAAGAAAATCAGAATTAATTGAAAACAGGAAATGCGTTCTATGTACGCCTCGTTATGATAAACATAGTAATAAGACAAATCAGATTAATTTATATCGCGTTATATGGAAACCACTGCGCTATAAGAAACTCAGAATTAATACAAATTGAATGAATTCATACCACGTTATATGGAATCTCAGAAATATATAAATTGTACATAAATCAGAAATATATAAAAATTGCATTCCCAAAACATCAAGTTACGATTGATACGGTTAATAAATAAAATTTTATAATAAAAATGGCAACGAATATGTAGATTTTTACATATTTGAATTTAGGTTTATCGAATGTAATACATAGTTCGTATAATAAAATTATAAACTAAAAAAATTGCTTTCAACAAAGAAACTTAATTTGATAGATATTAGTGACGCATTTTAATTTAAAATAGGATTCTAATATTAAAATTAAACGGTTTATTACTTTATTTTATATAATAATTTTTTGGGCGCCCTTATTAAGATCATTTCCATCATAAGTTCTCTTATGCATCAATGTTATTCCATATTTCTTCTTATTTATATTTATTTCTGAAACAAATGTTTTATTCTCAAACACTCTTACGAAACCGCTTCAGACTGATCTGAATTCAGACATTCTTATCATATGGTTCATACATCGAGTATACCACAATTAGATTGTTTTATTATTCGTCATCACTGTCAAATATTTGCTTTTTTTTCTAATTATTCGAAAATTTTCCTTACTTTGCGAATTTTCTTCTTAATATTCAAATGTACTTTTATTTTGTATTTCTTCCAAAATCACTTTATATGAAGCCGAGCAATTTTGAAATTTTCTTTTAAATTTTACACAGTGCATCGTTGAAGTATCACTTTGAGTTAAGTAACGTTCTAATTCTTTAGCCAAATCCAGCCCCGTTTTACATCATAACTGAAGTTTGAAACGATTTCGTTATGCTTTCTTCCACAAATGCATTAAAGTCTTTTCTATCTTATTCCATATTTCTTCTTATATATATTTATTTCTGAAATAAATGTTTTATTCTGAAACACTCTTATGAATGGCTTCAAACTGATGAGAATTCAGACATTCTTATCATATAGTTCATACATCAAGGATAGTACAATTAGATTGTTTTATTATTCATTATCACTGTCAAATATTTGCAGTCTAACTCTATTTTTTCTAATTGTTATTAGAAATTGTTATAATTTCTATTGCTATTATTTTTTATTCTACTGTTATTATTATTATTGTTATTATTATTATTTTTTCTAATCGAAAATTCTCCTCAATTTGCAAATTTCCTTCTTGGCTTTCAAATTTAGTTTTATTTTGTAGTTCTTCCGAAACTTCTTTATATGGAGCCAAGCAATTTTGAAATTCTCTTTTAAATTTTCCACTGTGCATCGTTGAAGGATCACAAAGATTTAACGCTAAAAATTAGATAAATTTTTCAAGTCATAAGGAGACCGCGTTATAGGAGAACGTCCCAATTTTCGCTTCGCGTTATATGGAAATCGCGTTAAGAAAACACCCTGTTATAACAGACTTGACTGTATTAACTTTCGTAGAATAAATAAACGTAATTCATGTGGTAGTGGTTACACAGATTTTTAAGTATATATGTGTTGGTATGAGTGGAACAAGTATGCATGGGATGGAAATATATAATGAATTCAGGTTATTATGATAAATGAGTATGCTTGCAATGATTGAGGTGTGTGTGAATTGTGTATATCAATGTAATGTATGAAGAAGAAAGAAAAAAAGTGAGTGATTTCGGATACGTTAGTTGCAATTGAGTTATAATAGTGAGAAGTCCTGTGATAGAGTAATTTTGAGAAATTAATTATATTTCAACGTTATATTTGTGTTTTATAATCTTTCTAATTATTGGGTTGGCAAGAAAGCACTTTCGGTTTTTTAGTGTGAAATAAAACTCAATTTTTTCTATACAGTAAATGAACTTTAATCGGTCAAATATCTTCCATTCTATTCAATGACCTTATGCCATCTTTCTGGCAACTTCGTGATCCCGCGCTCATAGAATTTCTGGTCCTTATCTGCAGAAAACTTAACCAAGTGCGTAAATCTCAGAAGGTCGACCAGAACGTTGTGGGTACCTTTCAGTGAAAAATCTTCAGAACGAAATTTTTTAAACTAATTCTGACACGTGCGTTCTGTTAAACAATCAACACCATAAACTTCTCGTATCTCATTGTGAGCCTCAGCCGCATTCTTGCCTTTATGAAAATAAAAAAGTAAAATGTGTCGAAAATGCTTATTTTTGCACTCCATGTTAAGACTGACCGTGAACTGACAGTTATAAACGAAATTACACGGAATTTCACGAAATAGCAACCTAAAGGTATCGACTACCACATCTCAAAAGAAAAAAATTCTAACATTGACAAAAGAATAACTAAACAAGCATAACATTATTTACTGATGCAAACCGAAATTACTTTCTTGCCAACCCAATAAATAAATAATTGTCCTTGTTATTAAATTTCATCCACCACTAACAATTCATACGTTTCATATTATATTCGTTAATTCGTTCTCAAAATCTTGTTCTCATATTCGTTTTCATATTTCTAGTATGAATTATATACAATTCCTAACCTTCCTCTTATGGTACAACCGGATGAAGGCAGCGCGGTTTGTCGTTGGGCTGAGATTTTGGTGGGTCGTTTCGGCAAATGAAATTCTTCGCCAATGATTCCTTGTACGAAAGGCAGTTTTGTAATTGTCACAATGGAGGAGTGTCGCGTTAGCGCCGGAATTTGCCGCGGTTCCGGTGTTGTATTTCCGGCAGAACACCCACTCGTCTTCGGCAGGATGAATTCATCGCGTATCTCTTGGCCTAACGCACTTTTATCTTGCGGGAAACGGCTGGTCGTTGGCCCACGTTATTCTTCTCAGATATTGATATTGATACAACTGTCCCTGTGTTGCGTGTGCCGTAGCCACGGTTCGTTTACTTTGCTTTTCATGCCTCTTCCTTTTTTTCCTTTCTTATATTTTTCTGAGTAACGTTATCGTTTTTAATTCTTTTTATTTTGTTTTTAGTACCTCGTTGCGTGTGTCATAGTCACAGTTCGTTTACTCGTCTTTTCATGCCTCTTCTTTTTCCCTTCTATTTCTCTGAGCAATGGTATTTATTATCGTTTTTAATTTTTCTTTCTTCTTTTTGGTAGTTTCAATTTCTAAATGAAAATTATTCTGCAGGAGATTTTACATTTAACACGTCTTTGTAATATATCTCTAGGAAACTAAAGTACAGCCTGTATTGAAATTTAACTTATTTATGTTAACCCTTTGCACTCGAGAGGCGCCCTTCAGTCAGCGTTTGATAAAATTTCGAAGCTCGATATTAATTAATATATGAAATTTAAAATAATATAACAGTGTGCGAGGTATCGAAATTAAATAATTCTACTTGTCAATTATTATACAATTTCTTATTTACTGCTCAATAAATATTACACGCTTTATAGTGGAATATTTTTCATCTCGTACCCTCCTTTAGCCAAAAAATCGTCCAGCGCGAAGGGTTAATAATCAATGTTACGTATTTGTGTATGAAGGTGTACGAAAGTATTCGAATACATACATGTGCTACCTTTAATAAATGAAATACGTTTCTCATACCGTAGTGAAAGTTCAGTTAAAATTGGAGTTAAAAATTATGGTCTGCATTTATTGACAAAAATGAAGGAACGAAATAGAGACTATAAAAATGGTAGTATATCTTATGATTTTCATAGCGTTTCTCGAGTAACTTCGAAAAGATATGCCGAAGCAAAAGAAAATTATATGATTATAAATCAAGTCCGATTTTACGTGATTAAAATCAAATAAAATTCAAATAAAACTTTAAGAAAAATATTTTGGAAAAATAAAAGTAATATTTCTAGAGTATTCTCGTAAATATAGCAAAAATTGATATACTTTGTTCGAGTATCTCCTAAATATAACGTGATAAGCAATTTGTTCAATCAAATTCGGATTGAACGAAGAAAAATATGAAAGTAATCTTTCCATTTGCAGAAAACTACGTTATCATTTTTGTTGTATCTATTTTAAGTAGCTGAAAAAATGGAAAAAAGGAAATGTTAACCGTGGTCAATCTTTTTCATTATTATTAAGTAAATGATACATCATACGAATACGTATGTGATATTTGGATTTATTACAGTAACCTCAAGGAACATTGGAAATTATAGGGTGTGCCATCATTTTGTCGTGTACTGTACTTTTCTATATTTGCGTGACTCGAATTAAAATTAAATAACGATTAAACGTATATATAAGCCTGTGTACATGAACATTTTATTCACTTGCTGTAACAGAAATTCGTTGTACTAATTTATAATAGTATAAAATTATACTATTATAATATTTATAATATAACTATAATTGAAGTAGTTGAAATTAATTTATTAAAATGAAAATTCATTGTCTACGTTATTACATAATTGACAAAGAAATGAGAACGATAAATAAAGTATGATATGATCAAAATTAGGAGATGCATATATATCGTTTAAATTATACAAATACGTTTACGATGATTACGATAGGTTCATGTCCTTTATTTTTCTGATACTTTAAAAATAATAAGAATAATACAGAGAAATTTTGTAATAAGAATCAACGATGATCATACTATAAGGAGATTAAATGAGAAATGTTCATGTGACTTATTTTTAGTATTGAATTTCAAAAATACAGGTTGTAATCATTTAGTAATACAGTTTTCCTTTAGGTTACAGGATTACAGGTTGTAAAACAACCTTTCTTGTATTACAGACTTTTAACAGAGAGATTAATTACTAAAATTTTGATCTCGTTTATAAAAATATAGAATAATTTTTTCGATTTTGCAATGACTTGTCATTATAGTGGTTACTTCTTCATTATCGATTGAATGGTAATTAATTATATACGAAGAGAGTCTTGTCCAACTTCTTTTCTATTCCTGTAATAATTGGCAATAAAAAGAAAAAATACTTCGAAAATTATTTATAATAGTTATTTATTATTTTTCTCTAATTTATATACATTTAATAAAGTATTTAAACTTAACATTGCTTTAGTACGTGATATATGATGCTTAATTCTAATAATTTTCGTCACATCACGTTAACTTGTATTTGAAAATCTTGAACACATTGGGTCATTTTTCGAAACACATAGGTTGAAAATCACTGCTATAATAGTATCTCACTGCAGAGTGTAAATGACCATTCACATGCTATTACTCATAATTGTTACGATAATCTGCCAAGTGTACTTTTTCTCCGAATAAATTACAGACAGAGATGAATTTGCATGTTATAAAAATAAAAGAAAATTTATCATAAACAAACATTGTAAGTGAGTCGATAAAATAATAATAAAATAATTGTTCTAAGGGGAATCAATATCGTACTAAAATCGTTAATTTTCCAATTAATTGTGCATGTAGTTAATGGTCATTTTGATTATGTATTTATAATACGTATTTGTGCAAATACAGTGTTTGTTGTGAATTATTTTTTAATTTTACTAAAGAAAATCAAAAAATTGAGAAGAAAAATCGGTTAAACATTTTTCTGCTCAAAAATTTTTCCGATCAAAGCTCATTGAATGAAAGTACAAACATAACATGACTATTATACTTAACATGACTTATAATAATATTATCTATTAAGATGCTTACAATTCCAAAAGAAATGATTGAATTTCCTTATTATCTATTCTAGTTTATTATACATCTAATAGAAAGTCGCAATATAAATAAAATAATCATAAATAATAAAAAATAACGACGATATAACATAAATAAATAATTTTTCTTATTTTATTATATATACCGTTTTATTTATACCATAACATTTTATTATATAATAAACAATAAATCAATATATTAAACAGTTATTTCAAAATATTTGTCTCGATAGCTGTAAGTATTTGTATCATGACGATCCTTGAAGCTGTACTAATAATTTTGTCCAACATTTCATCCATGATTTTAAATAAATTCTGGGATTAGATCCTATATAGGTACAATTGGGAAAATAATTTTAAACTTTTAGCTCGGCTATATTACAAATGTTTTGTATGGTAGAAGTTCACTGAAAACAACGTTTACGCGATTAATTAAGTAAAATACAATAATTTTCCGACTGTTATAACGAGGAAATTGCGAAGCAAAATGGAGATAAAGAACCAACTTTGAAAATTGAAAAATATTTGGTATTTCACATTCAAAAATGTATACAAGCGTCCAAGAACTTTTGTGTACGAATGTACACAGAATTATAAATAATATAATTCATTTCACAAAACTGGGACCAGATTACATTTTCAAAGCTGTATTAATATTTTACCTGATATTTAAATATTTAATATTTAGGTACTAAATATTTCGTATTTAATATTTTATTTATGGTTGAAATAATACACGTATGTTGAAAGTGTTCATACACATAGTGGCAATGACGTGGCCATAAGAGAGGGAGACGCTATTTAGCTTCGAAGGATTTATGACAGGAACTTAGTCTGTACGACGTCCTTGAGGATGTATGTGGGAATCAAGCCCAGATACTCAGAAATGGTCATTGGCTGGAGGTCATGTTGCCATTGAGTGTCAGTGTACTGACTGTACGTATACTGTTCGAAAAAGGCATAAGAGCGTTTTAGGAATAACACGGAACTCGATGCTTCGTTGCTAAAACAATAGAAACATTGTACTAGAATGATCTAGGTTTCCAGTTAGAGGACTGTGCGATATAGCTAATACGTTATAATAGTTAACACGTTGACTACCATAGTGATATCAGTGACTCGTTCTTGCCTACTCAGTGGGGCCATGGTAGTCACCAGTGTACGTCGATACCAATTTTTTAAATTTATATTCGTTTTATTCCAACTAGTTTCCGAATACCTGAATAAAGAACTTTGAACAAAAAACATTAATAATTTGTACCATTTTTTTTTTGCCACATTATTTGATAATTCATCGTTATATCCTGAGAGTGATAGAAATTTTATCCTAGTAGCCTCCTGAACGTACCATATGAAAAGAGTGGTGCAGTCAAAGTGTTAACCAGAAATCTATGACACGTAACATTTTCGTATTTTTCACGAATTTATAAATTTTTATAATAACTTTTATAATTGTTTTCATAACTATTAATTCATAAGATTGTTTAAATAATTTGAATATTGATAAATCGTCATATCAGTACGATGAAGTTAGATTGTAAATGAAAAAACTTTATTGGTATGGAAAATTTATCAGATTTACTATATACGTTACTAGTTAATAATATGTAAATAGAGTGGTAATAAATTTCAGTAACATGAAATAAATATTTAACAATAATATTTATAAAATAATTAAGATTCAATATCGCTTTAGTGTTGGTTTATTTATATTCGATTAATTTATATGTAATAACTTATATTAATATTCGATTAATAATGAAAAAAGTTTTCCATTATTTTCTTAAAACGAGAAATTAAGATCATGAATCTGTATTTTGCACATGATGTCACCTAGAAAATGAAGCCATTAGAAATAGTATTCTACTCGACTTTATAATTTGGTTAACATAGGTCGTGTCTAAATGAAGGATAGGTCAAGAAATTTTACTTAAAAACTGTGGATTTGGTTTTATTAGTGTGAATGCAAGTGTGTGAGGTCGAGTGATGGCACGAATGTAGATATGTATGTTTTTGGAAATGCGAGTAGAAGACCTAGAATGTGTGGTATTGTGCAATTGTTATAGGTCAGAGCCAATATATTGTGAGGAGAGTCAATTTGTTATGAAAAGCGTGAAAGTGAACAGTGACGAGATAGTAATAGCATTAAAAGAAATTCCACCACACATACCTAATCGTTGTAATCTTTCTGTGACGTGTGTATATTATAATTTGTAATAAATATATAATTGTTGAACAGCAAACTCACAAAAACAAGGTTAATAGATGTCTCACTTTAACATATCGTCTTTGAACAAATATTATAATACCATTGTTTCCTCTATTTGACGATACTATAGTTAAATTTTTACTAATTTTAACTGTGAGCATATTATAAATATTAACATGTATCAACATGTATTTAATTCATATTATTTTAGAAATTTATTAAAAACGATTCATTATTAATTAATAATATTAAATATTATTATTTATAATCAAATACTCCTGAATATTTTTATTTATTATTATTAAAAATTATGAACGCTGTTTGTTTAAAATATTACTAATATACTATTTTACATATATACGTATAATTCTAAATAATACAATTCTAAATAATAATATAATATAATAAAATGATATAATAATAAAATAATATAATTCTAAATAGTACAACGTATGACATAAATGAATATAATAGTAAATAACGTAATAATAATATAAAGTATTATTATTTACAATTTTATATATTTATATCTTAAATACGTTTGCTATATTTACACATATGAGGACTAATCACAGTACAACTATAAATATGTTTAGTATAGTAAACATCGTTAATACCAATAGAAGACATGCACATTATATTTATACATTATATTTATACAGAACTTTTTACAGATAATGGAGAAGAGTATCCGTATTTAAAACTGCACTAATATTAGATTGCAATATTATTATTGCAAGTAAAATATAAAAACTTGAGTTATTTTCATCCATAAAAGCTAAAAGAATAAGTTATTGCACTCCAAATTTAAAAAGAAAATACAATTTGTAAATATATTAGTAATAAAATTTGTACAGTGTAATATTGAGAATAAGAAGCTAGAGGATTTATAGATAATAAAATCGAAGCATTATTATTAGTATATTAGATTAATTTTTAATAGCATAAAAATTGAAATATCGTTATTAGCATTGCACGATTAAGTCCTACGTTCATTAAATTCGTTAAAATTCAGTAAATTCGATAAAAGAAACACCATTGACCAAAATATAATTTTTCACAATCAGTATTCAAGAACTAACAAAATCTTTCCTTGCTTCTTCAAGTAAACAAAATATTTATGTTATTCAAATTTTAATGCTATTATATAAACTTATAAAATTCATTAATTCTAGATATTTCAGTTTATATACACATGTTAAATTATGATTTTGTATTGGCAGTAGATATATAATTCTCGAACTTGTTTGCTTATATTAAAAAGATAGACATTGAATGCTGCATAATAAAAGCAAATTGTTTATAACGTTATAAATCAGAACCTTAATATCAGAATCTTGCAATATTATATGGGGAAACGATAGATTGAAAATTTCGCAATAAAAAGGGACTGTAGAATGCATCGAATATCGGTGAAACTGAGATGACGCTGCGACAGAATTTAATGTCGCCGTCAATTGCTGCCAGACACAGCAAGATTTTTCAATATCGAATCTGCATAGCACAATCGGTTTTGTTCACTGTAAGTACCAATAAACCCATGGTGGCGCTGCTGTGCAATCCGAACTGCCGATTGCACATTGCAACTCCATATAGCAACCTGAAATACGAATGCAATTGCAAAAGTGAAAACATAAATTACGTTGTCTTTCAGTGTCAATTATACGATCTCATAGATTAGATAAAATTAAAAAATTGTCAAAAATAAAGCTTCTGCTATTGAACATTTGATCAATCGTTGTAAAGCCAAATCTAGTTGCATGGTTTCGTGTCTTCTTTTTCCTAAAAGATTGCAAGCTGTTTGCAATTCTAGTTTAATTTACAGTACGATAGAACACACGTAACAATTGTGTTGACTATACAGTATTATGTATACTAAACTTACGTAAAACTGATATTACTCTTCTTTGAGATTTTGAAAAAAGAAAAAGAAAGAAAAGAAGGGGAAAAAATAAAAGGAAGTATCATATAGTGATACTTATTTATAGTGATACTTATTTACTTTATGTGTCGCTGAACCAGGAGTGGCGCTGCTGTCGAGTCTGAACGCATCGTTAATTAAACATGGCGGTCCGATGCAATGACATATTTCAATACGTTACAGATGAAAGCTAGATGAACGAGTATACCTAGAATTACTCGAGTAATCTTACGATTACGCGAACAAACTTAACACTAGAACGAGCTAATATATTATGTGCAAATGACAATTCTATTGGTACGATGAGAACAAACAACAATATATGAGCAGTTCACTGCACAAATTGATTAACTCCATAAAAGAAAAAGTGAAGAAATGCAATGAAATAATGTATATTGTTTTTTAAAATTCCCTTTATAATTTAAATCGAAATAAATATCGTAGAATGCATAAATACAAATGTAACATTCATCTAACGGTATATAAAATTTATAAGAAAAAATAGCCAAAAGGTAATCGTTGGTAATGTTACTATTTTTATGTTACTGGAAGAGTTAATCGATTTGGCAAGCGAAAAAAGTAATAAATTTAAATTTTACTAAATTTTACTTAAATTCTGATAAGACGGCACTAAAAAATTCACCGTTATCATTCGTGGCTTGCTAGTGCATTCGAGTTGCATTATTGCAACGATTTAC
The DNA here is from genome assembly GCF_001483705.2 of Eufriesea mexicana. Classification (NCBI taxonomy): domain Eukaryota; kingdom Metazoa; phylum Arthropoda; class Insecta; order Hymenoptera; family Apidae; genus Eufriesea; species Eufriesea mexicana. The sequence continues at coordinate 79,308 of NW_016910558.1, forward strand.
ATTAGAGTACGGAGTTAATCAAAGTGACCTCTGAAATAAATTATTTATTATTCAGTGGCCAAAATTTTTGTCGTTTAATGGTGTTAATCTTAATTATCAGGGAAAGTTATTATAAATATAAAAGGTTATGACTATACCAAGTGCTTCGACACTTAAATTTAAAATTTTTCAAAAAGCGGAGTTAATCGATTTGCGCAATTAACGGCTCATATATCATTATGTAATATCTAAATAAAGTTCAGTAATAACTTCGTCAAAAGCAGCCATATGTTTTCAGAAATTGTAAAAATAAAATATCCGAAACAAGTCACTTTGTCCCTTTGGTAATTCTAATCTTAAGACAGAACGAAATTTCGCGATTTCAAGTAAATTTCGTACTTTACCCACAAACCACGGGCAATCATAATTTCACCGAGGTAATTCTAGATTTATCCTTTAACCTGACATAACCAGCAACGGATATAAAATCCGAATATCACGGTTGTTCTTTGACCATGTTGACTGTCAGTAAGTCTGAAGTAGCATTGCAATGCAATCGAAACTGTCCATACACATTGCATTTTCATATAGTGACAATATCCTATACAAAATCCGATCATGCTTCCTTTACTTTAGCTCTTTCAGCTGCTGTAACATACCTGTCACTTCCTTATTCAACGATCACCAATTTGCATGGTATAAATGCATCTTGGTATATGTCAGGATTTTTAAAATGACAGGGTAGACCAAGGAATTAAACTAATTACAAGAATATAGTCCAATTCTGTGACGTTGACATGGGTATTAATATTCTAGCTGTTCGTTTCTTTCTCCAATCCTCCTTTCTACACCGATTCCAAGGTACTTTCTATTGTTCTAAATGCACGACATAAAATGCATCTTGGTATATATCAGGATTTTTAAAATGACAGGGTAGACCAAGGGATCTAACTAATTGCAAGAATATAGTCCAATTCTGTGACGTTGACATGGGTATTAACACTAGAACTACCGAACTTTAATGGGTACCTAACTATAACGTGCGCAAATTATAGTAATTTCAACGATACGATGAATACGAGTGAATATATTGATTACAATTCTTTCTCAATACGAGTTGATACCAATTTTATTCTTAAAGCAGGTGTATGTGTTCGGTACCAATTCTGTGACGTTGACATGGGTATTAACACTAGAACTACCGAACTTTAATGGGTACCTAACTATAACGTGCACAGATTATAGTAATTTCAACGATACGATGAATACGAGTGAATATATTGATTACAATTCTTTCTCAATACGAGTTGATACCAATTTTATTCTTAAAGCAGGTGTATGTGTTCGGTGATTGCAAAAAGGAAAATTCTGGGACCAGTCATTTTGACTGAGTTGGTACTTCTAGTGTTGATATTTTAGCTGTTCGTTTCTTTCTCCAATCCTCCTTTCTGCACCGATTCCAAGGTACTTTCTATTGTTCTAAATGCACGACATAAAATGTATCTTGGTATATATCAGGATTTTTAAAATGACAGGGTAGACCAAGGGATCTAACTAATTACAAGAATATAGTCCAATTTTGTGACCTTGGCATGGAAATTGACATCGTAGCTGCACGTTTCTTTACCTAATCCTGCTTTCGGTACCTATTCCAATGTATTTTTAATTGTTCTAAGTTATGCTTCGGTGTCGACACGCGTTCCAAGATTGACAGACGCGGACACGTCTCGCAATTTTTGTGCCGATGGGTTGCCGACGACGGTCGATGACGAATCAAAGGTCGATGAGAAAAACGGGTAGCGATCGAAGTGCTAAGTGTCAATAAACCTGAAGTGGCGTTGTGGCAGAATTCCAATGCACTGTCAATTGCGCGAGATAGCTGCATGTAGCGGTACTTTTCGTCGCAAACTCTGAATAATGCGATCGCCTCTCTCTCACTTTAAAGGGGCAGGACAGCTTGAAAATTAGAAATAACGATTTCTTTTCTTCGTCTTAAATAGCAGTCCAAAGTCTTAAGAGTATTATACGAATGGTCCCTGCATTTAAAATAAATTTTTGAATGTAAGGAGGTCTAAACCGATTCACTGTTTTGCGTGCTGCAACGCATCGGCACATGTGTAACGATTTTACGTGACAGTCCATCAGCATTAAGACTATTCTATAGATGGTAATATCAGGAAAGTGGAGAAATTGATATTATATATGTCTCTTTTATGGCCTGCTTTGAGTGAAACCAAAATTAAAACGAAATTTTCATAATACTATTTAACGTTTAGGTTCAAAAAAGATTTATTTAGCGTCGTGCGAAAATTGCCTTATATTGCTGCCAATATTTTCAATAATGGCTTTTCCAGTGTCTTATAAAATATGATCACTATGAATTTAACCAAGAGACCAATAGCTGCTGCACTATGCATCACACTCGACGAAAAAATGATTAAAACACCTAATAGACCTTCGTTTAAAAATTGTAAAAAAGGTTGAATCGCTCGTAGATCCAATCTATTAGACGTGCAATAGACTATAATCGAAGCAGATGGTTATATGTATAGGATAGCAATGATTGAGTAGTGAAAAATTAAGGATACGTATGAAAAATTACGTTCCGAATCTTTAAAGGCGTTTTTATTGAAATTATGACTATAAAAACGGAGTGCAAGATATCTCGAAATCTAATCAATCAATTATTATGAAATTTTGCATATAACTTTACTATAACATTTGTTAGTCATTAACGTTCAATGTTTTTTACATTGTTAACAATTTCAAAAGTTATTAACAAAAATCGACGAAATTTGTCGTAAAAATTCGACAGATCAAATATAAATAGCTGCTATTTTGTTAATTTTCAAAAAAATTGAAATGTTTGAACGTCGATACCTAGAGAATATATTATAGTTTTAAGTCCACTTTGATTTTTGTATGTCACTTACCCCATTTGGCTAGAATCCTGCACACCGAGAAACCATATTGAAAAAAATTACTTCAGAGTGATGACGTCACAAACCATGGGATATTTTCTGAAACTTTAACGTTGTTTCACATAGCTTATGATATGCTGAAAGAAGTCACGCTTATGTCAATCAAGCTAATAATTTTTCTCCGTTATTTCTTAAAAGTATCACTAATTTTTCAACACGTCAAATTATCCTGACCCCTTACGAAATTATTCAATAATGAATATATACTACTTACGTAATTGTCGAAATTTAATACAATTATTGATGAAATAACCCACCCATAGGACAATATTAATGGGCTTCTAAACAAGATATTCGTGCTGGACTCAAGTTTGAAAAATTGTATTGTAGTTACTATATGACACATGTATCAAGATACGTATAAAAATTTTTTAAAACTGAGATATCACGTAATTTATGTTTAATTTGGTGTAAACTTTTTATTTATAATTAGTTAGTATTTAATATCTTCGAAAATGCCAATGGTTTGTTCAATTTAAAATTGGCTGATAAAAGAAATTGAGTAGCCATTGATTATGAAAGTGGTGTACGTCAAATTTCCATAGGATTATTATGATGCTATAAAATAATGTAGATAATATAATAAATTTATTTTACACGAAATGAAACGAGAGAATTCCGTTTCAACGAAAAATCTACAAAACGCAATTAAAAAACAGATAAGAAGAAACACTAATGGAGAAAAGGTAAATTGGTTGGAAATATGGTAGATGAGATTTTGCAAAAGTGCACTGTATATTATTTTATATAAAACATCAATGCAGAACGTAGAATTTAAGACTTTAGATTTATCACCTACATGTCGGAGAAGACCGGCAAAATTTGAAAAAATCGCTCTGACGCCTTTGTATCACGATGTCAGTGCTATTACATTCGAAAAATGTAAGAATGTGGAGCAGTTATTACCTTATATACCTCCTGTGCATCATGAATATTTCAAAACACTGCCACATGAAGAGCGTAAATAAATAATACCAATATCTTATGTTAAGTTTAACGATATATAAATATAATTAACGTTCAAAATGAAAAATACTGCTCCTATTTTATTTCTTGTTATTATTTATAACCAAAATTGGATTTATACGAAATATATTTTAAGTGATATTTAATCTTTCAAAATTGAAATTAAATGACTTTTACAACTGACTAATTATGAAAGTGGTGTAAGTCCATTTGCAGCTCGTAAATGCACATTATTTTAGTTAAATTCGCCTTAAAGAAATTTATATAATCAAATTACATATTGACAAATTAGTAGAAACATTGCCAGACCTGACATAATTAACCTGTATTTTTTAATGGATAAATATGCCAACGTTTAATTTTCTCAGAAACAACAGAAATTGGACTTGCACCACTTTCAAAATAGACGGTCCATATATTGAAAATAGGTCAAATTGTCCTTCCTCCTTAAATATCGATAAAACCGAGATGGCGCTGCGGTGCGATTCGAATACGTCATCAGTTACACGTGGCAACCTGCTGCAGTGTCACTTTTTGGTAAAACGTTTGAATAGCGTGATCGCGCTTTGTTCATCTTATGCACTTGTTAGCACTGGTTAGGTCTGTCAGCGAGACGTTTACGAGTAGTGTACGAACTGTTCGCAAATAGAAAACGCAGCGTGTCTACATGAGAGCTGACGAGCAGTTCGCGAACAATTGTAGATCTGTTCGCAGCTTAATAGAAACTGACGCTCTAAATCGAAGTGCTGGTAGAACTCAGCGAGATCGTGTTACAGACACGACCACACGTGTTCTGAGTTTGCAAACAGTCCCCTTTGACGCGTTCAACGTGCACAACTTTAAATGTACAACTTCCAATGTAGGTGTGCATTTTTGGGAATTTTCTTCTAAATATTACAAACTGTTTTTCATCATTTGATGCTTTTTCAAAAGCAAGAAAAACACACGAAAACAAAGGTGTCAAAAATGGTGCAAAAGGTCATATCGAAAGAAACAAAATATCTGTAGATATCTACATATGTAAGTACATATATGAGTCGTTCACTGCACAAATAGATTAACTCCACTTTTTGAAAAATCTTAAATTAAAGTGTCAAATCACTTGGTATAGTCATAATCTTTTATATTTATAATAACTTTCCAAGATAATTAAGATTAACACCATTAAACGACAAAAATTTTTTGGCCACTGAATAATAAATAATTTATTTCAGAGGTCACTTTGATTAACTCCGTACTCTAATGTAAATCGTTGCAATAATGCAACTCGAATGCACTAGCAAGCCACGAATGATAACGGTGAATTTTTTAGTGCCGTCTTATCAGAATTTAAGTAAAATTTAGTAAAATTTAAATTTATTACTTTTTTCACTTGCCAAATCGATTAACTCTTCCAGTAACATAAAAATGGTAACATTACCAACGATTACCTTTTGGCTATTTTTTCTTATAAATTTTATATACCGTTAGATGAAAGTTACATTTGTATTTATGCATTCTACGATATTTATTTCGATTTAAATTATAAAGGGAATTTTAAAAAACAATATACATTATTTCATTGCATTTCTCCACTTTTTGTTTTATGGAGTTAATCAATTTGTGCAGTAAACGGCTCATTTAAAAACAATTTTTTTAATGACAATGGGAATATATTTGAATAAGAGATGTTTTATTTAAATTTACACAGAGAAAAATTTCATAGACAATTACTTTGAAAAAAAAAAAAAAAATAACCAGGTGCGTAGACTTTTTGTATTTTGAGAACGAATTTAAATGACACTATCAGCTTTTTAATATTTGGATATTTTCAAGGTCGTTTCAAGGTTGACTTTCCTATATTTCTTAATTTTGAATTTTATTCTGTGTAAGAAAATACATAAATTCTGTTTAATCTCATTGCTTTCAAGATATTCAGAGAAATATTTTTTGAAATTCGTATTAAGTCATGCATTCCTTTTGTATTCTAGGTTTGACGTTAAATTTTGAAGTAACGTAGGTAATTTGAGATCCAAGAAATATCGGATATAAAGTTTTATTTCCAATTTTTTCTTAAAATAAAGATGGTTCAGGAATATTAAATCGATTTAAATTTTGTAGTTTGACGTAGAATTTTATGGAAGAAGCATCTATTAAAAATAAATGTTACTATGTTTCTATCAATTCTCGTTACTTTTACTCAGTTGAAATGAGTTTTCCGTGGTATATTTCAAACAACGAATTTGTAACTTTTGTTGCAATCGTTAATGTACGTCAAATCACGTACAATTATAGCGAGAGATGCGTGACGTTGCACGAATAAATTTGCTGTGCAAGATTTTAAGTATCGGGTATTTTAATGCAATAAAATAACTTTTTCGAATTTCGAATTTTGACTACTATAAATTTGATATTATTTTTAAGATAATAAGGTATCGATTTACGTAAGAAAATGATCTTCGATTTCTTAAACTAATTAAAATAGTCGAACCTTTTAAGTTTTTCAGTACTAATTAATACGACGAAAAATCGAAAAATTGAGATGAAGAATTGGATCAAGTTATGTACCTTTGTTACTCATTATTAGTCAATTTTTATTTAATTTTTATTTATTTCATTTGAACGTCGAAGAAAAGATTGAATTTCATCCTTGTATCATGTATGTGTATTAGTACAATCAAAATATTACACAAAATAATTGCATAATACACTTACTATAGTGTCACGACTTTTTTCCAACGAATATATTCGTCAACAATACCGAAGAGGTTATGTACCAGTAAATCCGAGATGGCGCTGCGGTAGATTCCAAATATGAGGTGTTCAGAAGCCAATGCGGTTAAGTCTATTTTTATATATTTCCTGATTTTTCTAAATTGTAATGGAATAAATAATATTCTTTTCAGTTATTACAGGATTTACTCGTTACTTCGCCTTTTCTAGATTAGGTAGTCATTCTTGAAGAAAGAAGGCGTTTATGTTAAGTTTTATACATTTTACGTATTGAAAAACACTATTTTTCTCAAACTGTTTTCTGGATTTACTTATCTTAAAAATTATTGAATAGTAGCACCTATAATCATATATCTTCACCACCTGGGGAACTAAATTTGAATTAAATCTACTAAATTTGAACTAAATTGGTGACCAGAAGGCCTTGCAGTCTCCTTGTTAATCAAATTAATTTGAATTAAATCTGCAAAACTTGAACTAAATTGGTGACCCGAAGACCTTGCAGTCTCCTTGTTAATAGCATTGAGCGACTCTTATATAGTTAATAGCAAGCTAGAATTCCATATAACGATAATTTTCGATACAAAATTTGAGCAGTGCAAATATTCTACGTAACAATTAAACAATTAATTATAAACATCGATGCTCATCGCTATAAGAAACCTGGGGGACTAAATTTGAACTAAATTTGCAAAATTTGAACTAAATTGGTGACCCGAAGACCTTGCAGTCTCCTTGTTAATAGCATTGAGCGACTCTTATATAGTTAATAGCAAGCTAGAATTCCATATAACGATAATTTTCGATACAAAATTTGAACAGTGCAAATATTCTACGTGACAATTAAACAATTAATTATAGAAATTGATGCTCATCGCTATGAGAAATCATAATTGTCATTTTGACCAGGGTTACAACGTCGCATTTGACATTCAAGTCATTTATCAATGTAAAAGGATATTCGAATTTTCTGAAGAAACTTATATAAGGGTAGAAACAAATGTTACAGTTTCATGTATTCTTTGTATTTATACCTTTGTGGCGTAATAACAATGGGAAGTTGTAATAAAGGAAAGAGGGGTTAGGAAAGAAGAGAAGAAAGAGGGAGGAAGCATGGATTCCTGGTTAAAATACCTAGGAGGTCCTTATTGTTATATGTCAGAATGGTGGCGACCAGGTTAGAGAGTGTATTCGTAGAAGAAAGATGGTTAGCAAGACATTTCGAAATTTGGGTTCTCCATGTGCACCCCATAACGGTAGGAGCAGATGGGCCTCTTATGAATGGAAACAATCGATAAATTTGAAATATTTAGGATATTTTTCCTCGTTTATTTTCATTGAATGGAAAGGAATATTATATTTATATTTATTAGGTTTGCGTGATGGTAAATTTGCGTTAGGTTCGTGTCAAGTTAGGAATGGAATTATCTTTTTCGGATAAAAGGTAGTAGAGTTGGTAGGAATCGATGAATTTGTAGTTTTGGATGTTGCTTAGGTTTGTGTAAAGTTAAATTTGCGTTAGATTCGTTTCAAGCCAATGGAATTATTTTTCTTTTCCTTTTCTTTTTTAGAAAAGGTAGTAGAGTTGGTAGGTGCCGACGAATTCGTGCTTTCGAATGTTGCTTAGGTTTGCACGAAAGTAAATTTGCGTTAGGTTTACGTGGAGGTAAGATATACTGTGATATGTGAAGGTATGTGAAGGTATACTTTCGTTACAGAAAATGTAGGTAATCCGGTGATATATAATATATATAACCCATTCATACTTATAAATTTTATAATTTGTACATTACAAATAGATTAAGATAAGAAATATTTTGTCTATTAAGTTAGTTATTAAGTTCACTTGTTATTTATCTCCATTGCTATATGTATTTGAAAAATATGAAGGATTTATTTTGTAAATTATTTTTACCTGTGTTCATTAAAAACTTCGAACTATTGAGTTTTGTTAATTTATCTTTAAGTATATTACTATATTTCAATACTATAAAAGACACTATTAACCATTATACGTATAACTAATTGTAAATACTCGGATACCTGACTATACAATTCTTACAATTCCTGTTTTCAATATTTTATGTAATACTGAAAAATAATATTTAATATTGAAAACCTCACCATTTGAACTAATTTAAAAGGACTTTCATTTTACAAAAAAATATATGTTTAACGTTTTAGAATAGTATACTGTTTTCTATGTGTACTATAAGAAAGATTTACTTTATATTGTACATTATAATGAAGAAAATTAGGAGCATCGTAATCATACGAGAATAAAATTGTTACTAAATATCTGTTGTATTAAGAAAAAAAAAAAATGAAATGAAAAAAAGATTGCCTTAACTGGTTATCAAATATTTTAATTACAGTTAAAGTCTGTAGTTTGTAATATATATACTTATTTAGAAATAAGTAACAAAGAATTGTTGAGATAATAGATCAATTATTAATATTTTTATAAACTGTTTATAGTTCCTTCTAAAATTCATTTAGTAGGAATTTTAGAGAACTAAAATATTTATTTTAATAAAAAAAAAACAGCCAAAACCAGAGCTATGTTCAAACCCAATTTAAAAATTCTTGAGACCCGAAAGATTGAAGACTTTCAGGACCTAAAATTCTTGACACTCAAAGTATAGAATTTTTTTGTAAATGTTTATCGACCATAGTTAAATAAGATTAAAACAAAGACGTGACAATAAAGAAAAATATTTAATTCGTACACCCCTTTAGATTTCACGAAAAATGTGTACTTATTTATAATAATTATTTCTTTGATAATTATTTTTTTATGATAATAAAATTTTTTTTCAGAGAATAACTTTGATGGCATGCTGAGAAATTTTTTTCTTATTCATTGTTTCTATATTTTTTTTATCTATATCTCCAAAATATCGAATCACAGAAAAAGTGCAGGAATTGGATTTCTCAAAATTGAAAATTCGATGTTTAAAGAAATCCACCCCTAACTTTAACCAAACTATCGCGTACCCATGAATGTTCAATATAATTTTCTACTTATGACAATTTTCTATTTATTGCTAACGATTAACGAAGATATTTTTAAGACCAATACAATTTAAATGACAGCGTGATTTCGACAACCTTCATTTAAGCAATAAAACTAAAAATACGGTGGTTAAGTACATTTGTTCCAGTTACAATCTATAAATAAGTTCAAATATTTTCTCAACAAAGTACATGTATTTTTATTTGTATATATATCATACAATATTTACTGTTCTGTACAGTAACTATGTTTTAGAAATTTGGAATAAAATTATATACGTATTAATTTTCGTTTATCTAATTATACAACCCACGCTACAAATTTTAAATAAAAAGTATTTCAATATTTAATGTTTATCATTCCTTTCACCTATTCAACCAACAAATGGTAGACATTTCATAATATTTTTTAATCATATATATCTACATACCTAAAATATAGAAAAATTTAATACCAAATCCTGTTTTACTTTCCATTTAGAAATTATTCACGGAAATGTGAAACTTTTTCGTTTATTTATTTATAAACATTCATATTCGAGTATTTCATTTTTCATTTAAAAGCTGATTATAAAAACATTACGCACATAAAATACTCAAACTTATTTATTTATAACTATTAATATTCGAAGTATCTCATTTTTGATTCAGAAACCATTTATAAAAATATAACGTGTGTAAAATATTCAAATTTATTTATTTATTTATGCTCATTGATATTTAGAGTATCTCACTTTCCATTCAGGAATTACTTGTGAAGTATTTTTTTATTTATAAAGTAAATAAAATATTTAAACTTTCTTATGCACATCCATTAATATTTACAGTATTTTATATTCCTTTAGAAACCGATCATGAAAACATATATATAATATATATAAGTATATATATTTAAAGCACATACTTATGCCTTATATACAAATACCCAACAATTACAATAAACATTCAAATTTATTTAGGTTCAAGAAAGAAACAAAGTAACGAAATTTGATCACACGATCCATTTCACTATGATTAACATATTTCATAAATTTGACTATACTTCGTGGTAATGGTTACATAGATTTTCAAGTATATATGTATTGGAATTAGTGGAACAAGTATGCATGGGATGAAAATATCTAATGAATTCAGGTTATTATGATAAATGAGTATGCTTGCAATGATTGAGGTATTGTGTGAATTGTGTATGTTAATGTGATCTATGAAAGAAGAAAGAAAAAAGAGAGTGATTTGGAATATGTTAGTTGCAATTGAGTTTTAATAGTGAGAAGACGTGTGAGAGAGTAATCGTGGAAAAATAATTATATTTCAACGTAATATTTGTGTTTGATAATCTTTGTAATTAAATAAATAATTGTTCTTATTGTTATTAAATTTCATCCACCACTAACATACTTGACATATTTCATAAATTTGACTATACTCGACACATTTCATAAATTTGATTATAATTAACATACTTCATAAATTTGATTATATTATAACCAAAATTTCATATTCACCGAATATACTCTATATTCATAGTTCGATATATATCACGTATAATTTATACGTATCTAAGTAACCTAAAAAGTTATACAGAACTTCATATTCTAACAAAGACGCGAAAGTATTTTTTAAACTGTCGGTGGCAATGGATTCCATTAGCTCGTAAAAGACGAAACAGCGAGGACCCAACCAAGGTTTGAAACTTTGAAAGTGAAAGAAGATAATTCGATGAAAAGTTTGAGGGAACGCGAGGTACGAGCAGCGCTACGTGTGGGTGTTTCAGGCGCGGAAAGACAGTGTCGAACGAGGGTAATGCTGGTGCCCGTGGTTTAGTGGTCAGTTAAACCGAGCATTTTTATTTTTTTGTACAATGCGATTCACTGCTCCTTGAGCATATAAATAGGAACGAGAGCACTCGAAATGCAGTCGGTATTTTCAGTCGAATGGATAAGCAGAAACGCAAGTTTCAATGCTGGATGGCTATTAATTTCGGTGGAATGTTTATTCCTCGGTTTTTCCAATATTTCAAAATTATTCCAGATATCAGTGATGTGCAAATTACGATATTATTGTCTCAAATATCAGATAGGTTATTGAAATATTAATTGCGATTTTTTGAAAATGTTTTTTTTAAACGATCTGTTTATTTCGTTCGTTATATTCGAGTCTAACATTAGCGTGCTTATGCGATTTTCTATTTTAAAATATTCTCGGAATATTTTTTGAACGAAATAATTCTGAAAATTTATTTGAATTTTAATAAATGAATATAAAAATGAAACTGAAAATAAGAATAAATATGAATATAAAAGAAGAAGAATTTCTTATGTCGATAATAAACCTTCTTATAATGGAATTTTATTTTTATTTCATTTTCACTTTTCGTATTACTTTAAAACATTGTTATGACATTTTGTAAACGAGACAACTTTCAAAATTGATTTCATTTTTAGTAAATAAAGATTTTTAACAAATAAGTATAAATATAAGTATAAAAGAATTTTTGATAAATAAATATTTCTAACAAATAAATATAAATATAAAAGAATCTTTAATAAATAAAGATTTTTAACGAATAAATATAAAATAAAGACAATAATAATTTCTAACCTTGAAAATAAAGTCTTACAATGGAATTTTATTTTTAATTTTATTTTGTTTTCTTCAAACTTGGGAAGAAAATGGATTTACAAATGCATTGTACTATTTTCTATAGCAAACGAAATACCTTAAATAGCTCACACGAGAGAGAAATACGTATTTTGTTTATCTGTGAGACTAAAGATTATGGTGAAGCGATACTAGGAATTGTGAAATTTGTATGTTCCGTATACTCACACAATGCCATATATTAGGAGTACAGAGAAGCAGAAAAGGAGGAAGTAGGTCCACTAACATTATGGCTGAATACTGATGCGTCATATGTATATGTTTCAAAATTCTCTTGAAGTAAGCTACGATTACGTCATCGAACCGCCATCTCGAGCAGATCACAATGATGTTGGGAATACGGAAGGTGAAGAACATGTTCATGTTATATTCAAATAATAATTCTTTACATTCTTTAAAATTGCTATTCGAAACTATATTTGAAGTTATTGTTCATAAATACATAAATAAATATAAAACAAATAAATACACAGAGACACAAAAGAAGCATATTTAATAAATTCGTTAGTTAAAAACAAAATACTATCGAATAGTAAATTTAGCTATTATTAAAAATCTTTAAATTAATAATATAATATAAGTTGATTAGTAAACTATACCTTCTTAATACTATGTTTAATTTTTTGTCATAATTAATAACATTTTGGGAATTAATAATATTTCATCGAATTAATTTAAAATTAATTTAAATTTTCCGTTATTAATTAGTTACATTAAAGATACAAAAATTTTAATTTACCACGTTTTTCAATTCGTAATATCACATTTTCTTATTTAATTATCTTCAAATTATCTCATATTCGTTTTAATTAAGCGGAATATTTAACGATATTTATCAGAATTTTCTACATGTATTACCGAAACAATTTTTATTTTTATCAATAATTTCGTTTATTTTTGTCATTAAAACAATGAGGAGACGATATCTATGGAAACGAACAGCCATAACGTCTGCGAAAATTTATTTATTTAAAGTTAATGTTATTTCGTTATTTCTGGATACCATTGGAGGCATATTTAACCCGAAATTTGTAATATCGCGGCGACGATAAAAGAAGAATAAAAATGACTGGACTATAGATGGTAAGAGAGAAGAGCGAAGTAAGTTTGCCACTGAAGAGGGACAACGAACGTGGTGTTGGCAGAAGGTGGGGGTATATGGTGGGTTTACGAAGGAAAGTAGGGTCAGTCGCGCGGCACGCGGCGCACCGTACGCGTGAGGGTTTTTCGCGTCGTCCTTTCCACGGTGCACAAACAGTCTTCCGTTTTGTTCGCAACTGTCACAGCCGATTAGCGTGATTGTGAACGTGCCCGATATACACGCTAATCCGGTAAGATTCGATTTTTCCACGACATCGAAACTACGTCTTACGCATTTCACCGTTAACGTGATTCTCGATCGAAATATACTCGATACGCGCTAAACAAAGCTGCTAGTTTCACGATACCTTTACGAGCGAATCTGTGACGGCGATTTGTGTCGTTGGAAATATTGTGGTCGTGAGTTTCGACGCTGGATTTATTGGACCTGACTATTTCCTCTCGTTCGATCATGCGTGATTGTGAGAAAGTACTATAGTGTGTTCACGTGTACCCACTGAAACCGTAGAAGAGGCAGCGGCTGAAAAATTCTCGAGATAAATTAACTTGTTTCAGTTGCGAAAGGTTTCCCGTTTAATGCGACGAAACGTGTTCGACGTACCTGTGTTCTCTCTTCTTTCCTTTATGCTAGAATTACTCCAGTCAAGCTAGCGATTATATCCTTTGTGACGCACGTGCTTCCATTTTATCGTGACAGAGTCCAGCTCGGTGGGTGACTAAAAAATTGCTCAACTGTCTCCACCGGCAACGGCGTATTCGTAGTCTTGTTACGCTCTTCGATTCTCGCGGCTACGCTTTACAGCTGAGTAATATATCGTATTATCCTTAATCGGAGACGCTATAAACGCGAAATTTCCATTAATAAAATTTGAAGAAAAGGAAGGAAAGGGAATTCGGAAACCGAATTTTCATAATACTTTGGCATACTTCTCTGTGATTTTAAACACTCGTTTTATAATTCGTTTGGAGGTTAAGACGTTCGAAGCTAACCTATCACTGCGTGTCATGTGTCATAACTACCGCGCCACTAGTGGCGGAACTATAATTTGTTATTCTTCGACTGTTGGGCGGCCATTTCCGTTTGCGACGCGTTAGTTGGCATCCAATTCAAAATTAGCCCGAACTATTATGCGATACTGACTATTCTTATACCGTGATTTTGCTGAATTTTTTAAATTCCTTTTTAACGTCGCGGCAATCGTAATTAGAGCGTTCGTATTAAATGGGAAAATAATCGAGAGTCTTTCACGAAAATTTTTCACGATTTTCCCCGAGAATTCCGTTTTTCCACCGAATGTTTCGAATTCTAAGAATTCTCGGCGTGTTATTTCGACACGACAAAAACGCGTTGTCTTGCTGGAGTTTAATTTTACCCTTCTAGAAGTGGAGAAAAATTAATCTTGGTGTCTGCAGATGAGCCTCCTGGACGAATTCCATTGCCGTTGCCAATTCACCAACCCGACTCGTGAAAAAGCGTTTGTTGTTATTCGCAGCACGTTCCTTTTTATTCGTTTTTACCGTTAAACTTTGATTTTTGATTTGACTTTGATTTTTTGTCGCTAGCATTGTAAACTTTAGTCTTCGATGATGGAATAAATTTTATTGTTCGTTCAAATTTAACGTTCGATCGAAACAATTTTCGATCTTTTGAGGTTAGGTGCAACGTTTCTTCGTGACTATTAATCACGTGTAGCTAGTGCTAGCTATAACGAAGTAACGGTTAATCGAATACCAGAAATTCGAAGAGAAGCGAGACAGGGCTTATGGAATAATAAAATAATAAAGCTGATAAATTACGAAGGCGTGAGTGTTTCGGTTAAGTGAAAATAAATCGGTTTGCACATCAGTTAGTACAATGTGTCGAGAGAAATTGGGAGCATGCGCGACTCATTCATTGCAGTTGCGCTACGATTTTTTATCGCAATTTCCTGCGGTTGTATCGTTACCTCCTATCGACTTCCAAGCAAAAGCACATTCCTCAGACAAAGAAGCTCTTCATACGAAACGACAATTTCTCGTGCGATCATTTCTCGCGAATGAGATGTTGCTTTTAGTAACGTCATAAACATCCCAGTCTGGAAATTTCGGTTCTCGTCGTCTTAAAAGCTAAAAGGCTGTATCGCAATTGCTCTTGCTCGTTTTATTTAGGTTTTTCAAGGAAATTGAAAGAAGGGCTGATTTATCCAAATGTTCTTCTCGTGTCTGTTATATTTTTACGTCTTTTTCTTCAGTAGGTATTAAAAGTCTGTTTATTCGGAAGAGATTTTATGAATTCTGTAAAATATGAAGCTATATTATTTGGAATATTTAAAATAAGATGTACACTATTTCGTTTTACAAGATTTTACGTATCTTTTATTCGCATGCACGGTATGTAACGTACAAGATTTTGAGAAAGTAATTTCGTGAAAAATGGTTTCTTTCGTTTCATGATCAATTTCTGGAGACTATAAATAAGGAAAATATATATTAAACGTAAATAATGTATAAAATAATTGTAAAATATTTTATGACAATTAGAAACGGTTAAATCCAAATTATTAATATTTATTAGAGAAATTGAAAATATTCCTTTAGCATAATTGCTCTTTTGATATAATAGACTGTAATTAATTTTAAATGGTGTTTGAGAAGATAATGTACGATTCGTAGGTGTAGTATTCGTTAACCTTTTCCATGCGGTTGATAGGTCATGGTAGTACAAACAACTGTTATGTACAGGCCAGCATAATGTCCTTTGTATAATTTAATTCGCGTGTCAATAACCGAGTACCCGGGTACCTATTCCCAGTTCACGTCGTAATTTTTATATCGCTATTCGCTACTGAAAATTTGCAAATGTCTCTCAAATTCCCATTCCTGGGATAACTTTGTTTAATTCTCTAAATAAAAGTCGGTAGAAAATTAAAGAAAAATTCAGGAAATTAAAATTAAATTAATTAAAATTTATAAATTAGAAAAATTAATTAAAATATCGCGTGTTTGATTTATTCAAATACGAATAGTCGGAGTAATGGTAGATTTTAGTTATTAATGTAAGTCTTAAAAAGTGGAAACGAAATTTGTAAAATATTATTTAAATAATGTTGTTATATAAATAACAGATGTCTAATATTTCAAATAGAAAATTAGATTTTAATATCGAAATATTCTTTTTCCTTTGAGTTTGCAGTACACCTTTTTACTAATTTATAAAAATATAATTAAATTTCTGTAAAATAGAATATTTATCGTTTCACCGTGGAACCAAAAATTAGCATTTTAGCACAAAATTAGCATTTGGTAGAATATATATTATCTATACTGAATTCGTAAAAAGAAAATAACATGGTCTATACACGATTCGTAAGAAAAAACGTGCAACAAAAATACGTGTTTTCAATTACAAAATTGGAAAATAATCTGCACGACCAGTACACGCGAAACTTGTAAAAACATTTTCTTCTCGCGGTTGAAATTATTCGATGACGAATGGAAAAGAAATATTCGTAAAGTGGTGGAATTAAATGGAAATAAAAGCTGTCGTTTAATCTGATCGGCTGATACCGTTTACAGGCTTCTGACCGTGTCCGATGCGCTTTTATCTTTCGTATTTGCCGCGGTAGGAGAAACGCGCGAATGGCCTGACGCGTTGGACGACACGGCGCGTTTCCAAAACGCGATCCGATGTCGTTTGGTGCAACGTGCTTCCTCTTTTCTAGGGACGTTGCGAAAAGCATCCCACGGAACCATCGGCGACTGATCGAGAGAAATTTGAATAGGCTGGTGGAAGGGAGAGGGCGAAAGACACGCGTCGAGGGTCGCCTAAGATAAATTCGGCGAAGCACGCTGCGTCGGGGAGGGGGACAGACAAAGAGAGGAAAAGGAAAGGAGACACGCTGCGCGGGGACCACGTGTTCGAATACACCGGAAATCTGAACGTGCCCGGGATTCTTTGACTGCCCTTGAACCATCTTGGGATTACAGAAGCGACAATCATGATACATCGTGGAAACGTATCGATACGTTGCATCAAACCGGAAATGTGCCACGCTCCTTTTACGACGCTTCAACTGTCTTACCGATCGCCGATTTGAAAAGTGAGTATCCCGATGCTGACACCTGTTTCTGCCTTCTCCTTCTTCCTCTTTCTTTCTCTTTCCGCTTTTCTTTCCATTTCGTTCCTTACATTTTTCGTTTACTCGGTAGACCAAATGCACCGAACAGAGAACACGATTATCCCATTTTCACAAATAATTATTTTACCTGTTATTGAAAATAAAAACCAAAGTCTAAATCGACCAAGAAAAGGTTAAAAAATTAATAAAATTTACACATTTTGAGTTTTCCCAAAAATCACTCCCGGATCTATTTTTGCTATAACGTGCAGAATTTTTAACCCTTTGCACTCCTTTGCTAAGTTATACTCGCCATTTTTTAATTTTTTGTTTTTTCAACGAAAAAAAAATAAGTAAAGAAAATAATTCGGAGTGCAAAGAGTTAAGATATTTAATTTTCCAGATTAGATTTTTGGAAATTTTTTGGAAATGGAATAGGAAAGTCTTACGATCGAAAATAAAATATTTACAGTAAAAATATCGATTGGGTTTAAAAATTATTTTATCCAATATTCTTCTAATTTATATTTCACCCATACCAATGCTACTATTTTGCTGAAAACGTTATAATTGTATTAATGTATATAAAAAAGAATTTTTAAAAATTTTATGACAATTTAAGTAGTTTAAGATGTGACTAATTGAAAGAAAATTTTCGAAATTAGGCTTTTTGTAAATATCATTTATACTTTGCTATTTAATTGTATGCTTCTAAAACATTTTAGGTAATGTATGAAAAATAGATGTGCACAAGTTGACATATTTTCAAGTGTATGCATTATGCTCAACTAATTGTAACTATTGTTACTTATCTGACAATAGGACAAGATTCTCTGGATGGATGACAATATGTTAACTAATAATCACATGTAATATTCATGATTTGAGACTAGTTATAACAGCAAATTTTAATACATATAACAAGCAGCGAATACTAGATTTATTATGACGTTTCATAATTATCATTCATTTCACATAGAACTATCCTTTTTTCATATTTAATTTGGATAATAAAGAAAGTAAAATTTCATTATATTTTTAGTATTTGTTAAATGTTCAAAATTTTTGCAATAACATTAATAGATTGCTGAAATAAATATTTCGTAAGTAAAATAAAGTACAATTAATGAAATAAATAATATTGAATATTTATATCACGAAATGAATAGAATTTAAATATTTTTAGGTATAACGAAAGTGGAATTTTTTACTAGAATTTCTATATTGAAATTTAACGACAGAGTTTATTTTTATTGAAAAATTTTTTAATTTTTATACAGTTCAAACCTACGTTTACGTATGTATTTTAAACTATAATATATCAATAGGGAAAAAATTTGTAAAGATTAGAAATGAAATATTTCTTCATTAAATATTAAATTAAATATATACGACAAGAAAAATTGACGTATAAAAAGGAAAATAAAAAGAAATTGAAAAATACGTAATACAGACAAAGAAACGAAATTGTTATTTAAGTCTTATCTGCTAAATATTTGTTAATACGAATTTTTTAAAGTCCCTTAAATATGAGATTTTATTAATTTATTATATTTATATTATACAATATAATATAGTGATCTATTAAAATTTATTTTCATTTTCTTTTTCATCAGCATCTATTTTTCTGATCTTTTACAAGTAAACAATTACAATTTTCGCATCGTAAAAAGATGTAACTTATACTAACTAATTTTTCTTTTTATTCAATTAAATAAATGAACGATAGTTAATGATTTTATTATTCGTTTAACTTTATCATTTAATTATTCAATTAAACAAATTATATAATAGCCTTCTGCAAAATAATAATCTTCCAAAGTTAAATATTTAATATATTTTCATTTATTCGATTGAATAATATGAAATATCTATGATTATTAATTAATACTTATTAGAAACACCAAACAGTTTGTAGCTAAGGTTCAAAAGTTGAAACGCATTGTAAAAATATGTATATACTAAACAAGACAAAGCATGTGAACAATAAAACAAGGTTATTACAAATAAATTTTTGTTTTTCTGTCATATTTCTAACATGACTCTCAATTCATTGTTCTTTTCTTTCTTTGTTTTTATAATTGGAAGTATGCCTAATTTTTTAATTTTTTCTTTCCGGCTTTTTAATTTTTAATTTATAAAGAATCCCCCAAATTAACCCTTTTAGCAAGCATTAATCAACTCGCACGAACTCAAAAATTATCCGCAACTGGTAAATACAAAAAGGTTTGAATCTTTTTCATATTTTCGTTAATCTTTCCACGATAGATAAGCCACTTACGTGTAATCACCACTGTCACGATGACACTTTAAATTAGAGGAAAGGATTTTAATTATCGACATAAAAAACGAGGTCAACCTGCGTTGGCACGTTCCTGAAGATAACGATTCTTATTCCTTCGGCTGGACTTATCTTCCGGTATCCGGCGTGTCCTGGTATAGACTTCCGTTTTTCTTCGGTGGCTCGTGCAGCTTTTTCTGTCAACGTCATTTGCAGTTCTGTCTTGCGCGTATTTAATTCGTTAATCACAATCGATGATATTTTTCCGATCACCTAACCTCCCCATATTTCTCCCCTTCGCGTATTATTTTTAACGCTAGGCACTCGTGCACCCTTCTTCTAAATTTCTACCTAGGGCGTGATAGGGAATTGATCACGCACATGTGTTAATCATCAACTCGGCACGCGTACCACGTGCTTTGTATCAGGCGGCGCTCGCTAGAGGCGCTGCTGGTAGTAGTTCCGCGTCACCCAATAACGGTACCAGTCTATACATCTTTAACTCCTGGTCCATTACGTTTTAAAACCTCGATTTTGATGAAAGATATTCCACTCTATCGTATAACTTTCATTATTAATTTATCGTTTAACTTTTATTATCGAGTTGAAACGAATAAGTCTTTCGATAAAATAATTACATTTTTGAAGGAATATAATTTTTATTACATCGAGTTGAAAGGAATAAACAAAAGGATAAAGTCTTTTGTCAAATTATTACTTCGAAGAAAATTTCGAAGCAATATAATTTTTATTTTATCGAGTGGAAACGAATAAACAAACGGATAAAGTCTTTTGTCAAATTATTACATCGAAGAAAATTTTCGAAAATTTCTAATTTATTTCTAATTAGACAGTAGCGGATAGACGTTAATTTTCATACGATTTGTAAGCTCTGTTATTTGCATAATTTCTTACAATACAGGAGCCATGCTTGTTGTAAAATTAGATTTAATCAATTTTAGAGACAGCGTGCAGTGAAAGAGACAATTAGAGTCCTCCCTTGTTATGCGAACATTGAATCGAGTTCGCTTGTTATCTTATAACCGGGAAAGATAGAGTTTTTCTTTCCGGGTATGGCCTTAATCATTTTAGTCGACTTCTGTTCTACTACGAGGGCGAGTAAGATATAATAACGAGAGTAAATAAGATGGGACAGTAATATTACTCGTATTTAATTATCTTATCCGAAATTGAACTTTTTTCTTTATTACGTATCGTTAATCGTATATTCTTAATTAGAAATTTAATCTGGAGAATTTGAGATTTTTATTTTTACTCGTATCTTTGTAACAGTAACATCAATATACGGATGTATTTTTCTGGGATAAATGAATTTCAATGCGAATGTAGATTATCTTTGTACTAGTTTCTTATCATATTGATACTAAAGAAAATTTGTTCATTATTTTCTCTTTTGCAATAAAGACAAACGAAGATGCTTTATATCTAATATGAAGACGAAGAACGTTTCATTGTAACTATTTTATTTTAATATCGTACTCGACTATTTCGTTATAAAATATTCGTATGAAAAAGGTAGATTCGATATAATAAAATTAGTGTTCGAATTGACTTTTCTTGATCATTTACTCCAAAAAGTAAAATCAAAAGTATCAAATTCCAGATTTTATTAGCTTTAAATTTGCATAATCGAGCATTATAAATGTTATTTTTGAAAATGTGAATTAAAAATTTAGGTGGTAGTTACAAATCTCTAGATTATGTATACTATTTCATTATAAAATATTCATATGAAAAAGGTAGATTCGATATAATAAAATTAGTGTTCGAGTTGACTTTTCTTGATCATTTACTCCAAAAAGTAAAATCAAAAATATAAAATTCCAGATTTCATTAGCTTTAAATTTGCATAATCGAGCATTATAAATGTTATTTTTGAAAATATGATTCGAATTCATATATATATATATAATATAATAATTCAAAATTTGCTCGAATGGTAAAATACGTTTATTTTTTTACTACTTAAAAATTTGTGTGGCAGTTACATATCTCTAGATTATATATTTAAAATTTCATCTTGGGATGTAACAAAGGACTTAATTAAAAAATAAAGTACGAAGCAATGCAATTTATACGTGTAATTTAATTAATATTAATTTAATTGGTAATCGTTATAAAAAGAATAAGACGTTGCGTGTAATTTTTCTAAAAGTATCGACACATTATATACATTATTTTTTAAACAATTTATCGTTAAATCTAAAATTCGTTTTCTACTAATTAACTATTTCCTTTTCATAATATTTAATATTTACACGGAATTGTGCAAAATGTCTATAATGCTGGTTCATTGTTAAGTATACTTAAGAGGGGTGAATTCTTCATTGAAAATATCGCTACTGGGAGATCTGATTTTGCTTAATCAATGATTCACCAATCTTTGCAATATCTCTAATGATTCATAATATCTTCACAGGCAATGCGATAGTCATCTGAAGAAAAAACTACCACGATCAATCCCTCGTCACACAATAGCTCGAGAAATAAATTGAAACGTATAAAATCCGTATTTTACATCGACATACAGTAAATTTTATATCGCTACAAAACCGGATCAACTATTTTTATTCGATTTTGAAAAAAGACGATAATCGAAACGATATGAACAATTATGTATGTGTAATAATCTTCCATATTTCCTTCCACATTTTTCCCTCGAAATGTGACACATCATTTTTCACGACCACAAACACGTTGATACCCAGTGACGTCAAACACGCAGGAAATTTCCTTATAATAAACATTACCCAAAATACCGATAACACGTCCACCTCGTTTGGAAAAGCACAGAAAAATTTCATTTCGAATAATTCGGTCGAGATTTGGAAAGATTCTACGGTGTGAAAAATTTCGTAAGCAGAGTTTCCAACCCTACCCCGTATTGGCACGTACCCCACCCCCTTGGAATAGCACGAGAAACAGACGCACTCTCGAATTTAAAGAAAAAGGAAAAAATCATTGGAAAGTAGGGAATTCGGAAAGTTTTAAGTTGGAAAAAATTTCGCGAAAATTCGAGAAAATAAGAAAGTTTGTACCCCTATGGGGGGGGGGGTAAGTACAAACGAGGGATACTAAGATGGAGGGTAAGTTTGCGGAAGTACTATAGCACGTAAATTGTCGTAGGTCGGCGGATGGACGTGGTAGCAGCTGGAAAGTCCGAACACGGAAGAAAGTACGAACTGGGAATCCGTGGTCATCGGCGTCGGCGTCGAAGAAACGCCAAGTTGACGGAAGTCGGCAGATTTGCGCGAAGGAAGCGAGAGCGGAAGAAGAGTGGGACGCGTTACGAAGCGAGAGGGAGGGGGCTCGTGGAAGCGGGAAGAGAAAAAAGTGTATATCGAGTGGCATTGAGTAAACCGTGGTTCTGGTAAGAAGGTCGGATGGAACAAGCCTGTGTTCGTTTCTCGATTGCATCTGTCGTGCGATCGCTGCTCTCTAATAATTAACGTCGCCTCACCTTTTCCCCCCGGTGGTCGCGCCGTGGACCTAAGCTGTGCGCGTCCTCTTTTGATTCCTCGCCAAGCGAGAACCTCGTGCCGCGTGTCTCGCCAACGACTAGTGCCGCTTTCGATGTCGCTTATGCTCGTCTCGTCGACCGCTATATAGTCGTAACGCGTGTGCCGTTTCATATAGTGAATTCTGATAGTTGCACGGGTCTCGGTATATCTTCGCGTCTCTTGGGATCGAGGGATCGATATTCGTGGACGGTAGTGTAATTTTCCTAGGTCGTGTAAGTGAGAAAGGAAATTGGTGTTAGTTTCGCTGCGACGAAACAATTGGTGCTTGCAAGATGGTACTGCTCCGAACCACTCTGATGGTGCTCTTCACTGTGATGGCTACGGGAGCACCGCGATCCTCGGTCATCTACGCGGATGACAACGTGGTGAGTGAACGAATAGACCGATTCTTCCACTCGTCATCCTTCTACTTACTCTTTTATTATCCTCATCTTTCCTTTTCTTTTCCCCTCCGAACTTTTTTAAGGTTAATATTAAAAATATCTTGCCCCAACTCGAAGCTTGTTACTTTGGATATGGAAGTTGCGTCTTGTTTGCCAACTTTCTTTTCCAATATTTATTAGTTGCTTTCGAAGTTATTGTTTTCGCAATTATTCCTTTCTGCAGCTAAAGTTTTTATTGCCCCGGATTAAGGCTGACTTCTCTTAACAAATAAACGAAGGTACAGCGAGAATCTTGGGAAAGAAGATAACAGGGTTTTGTTTTTAACTTTGGTTTTCGTATTTTCTTGCATCGCGTATGTGCGATATCCAGGTGTTATTTCTATCAAAATCGTAATTTAATTTAACAAAGTGTAGATGATTTCATTTATAGCGAAACGAATAATCTGGTTATCTGGACAAAGTTTTGACATCGATTTCGATTCTAATTTGGTAAAACGTAGATGATCGCTGATTGTAACGAAATAATTCAAAAATAATTGAAACACAAAGCTTTAACATGGATTTTAATTTTGGTTTAAGTATAAATTGATTTATTAATTTATTATTACGTAATTTTTAATTTAATAAAATATAGACGATCATTGTCTATAGTAAATTAAGTAAGTTGTTTGCTTAGATAAAGTTTTAATATGGATTTTAATTTTAATAGAAATATAAATAAATTTATTAACTTTTTACGTAATTTTTAATTTAATAAAGTGTAGACGAAGGCTGTCTATAGTAAAGTAAATTAATTGATTACTTAGACAAAGTTTTGATATGGATTTTAATTCTAATGTAAATATAGATAAATTTATTAACTTATTACTACATAATTTTTAATTTAATAAAATATAGACGATCATTGTCTATAGTAAACTAAATGAGTTAATTGCTTTGACAAAGTTTTAATATGGATTTTAATTCTAATATAAATATAAGTAAATTTATTAACTTATTACTATGTAATTTTTAATTTAACAGAATATAGACAATTGCTGTCTATAGAAAGGGAATAAGTTGATCGTTTAGACAAAATTTTAATATGGATTTTAATTCTGATATGAATATAAATAAATTTATTAACTTATTACTATGTAATTTTCAATTTAATAAAATATAGACGATTGCTGTCTATAGAAAGGAAATAAGTTGATTGCTTAGACAAAGTTTTAATATGGATTTTAATTCTAATATAGGTATAGATAAATTTATTAACTTATTACTACATAATTTTTAATTTAATAAAATATAGACGATCATTGTCTATAGTAAACTAAATAAGTTAATTGCTTTGACAAAGTTTTAATATGGATTTTAATTCTAATATAAATATAAGTAAATTTATTAACTTATTACTATGTAATTTTTAATTTAACAGAATATAGACAATTGCTGTCTATAGAAAGGGAATAAGTTGATCGTTTAGACAAAATTTTAATATGGATTTTAATTCTGATATGAATATAAATAAATTTATTAACTTATTAATCCATAATTTTTCAATGAATAAAATATATACGATCGCTATCTATAGTACAGTAAATAAGTTCATTGCTTAGACAAAGTTTTGGTATTATCAGAACTGATGTCTTTAAAATACGAAATAAAAAATTAATACTTATCACAAATTTAATGTAATCCGTAAATATTATTTTATTCACAATTGTACGTTAACTTTATAAGATTTTTATTTTATTAAAGTAAGATTGCGTCATTTTAAACGTTTTAAAAGTTCATTGAGATCGACACCTTGAACTTGAATTTAATTTTCAGTCGATTGGTTGCACCTGTTATAAAGAATTTAAAATATTTTCATACGAGATTCAATTTAGTTTATATATTATTTTCAAAACAATATATAATAATATAATAACGTTCTCTTCTTTTTTTTTTTAAATTAAAATTAACAAACAATGGAGCTTAAGTAAACGTGTAAACTGAAAAATTTAGCGAAAATTGTAAGAATACAAATTTTTGCCGAATAAACAAAAGTCTTTGTCAAATTCATAATTCTTGATAATCTATCAATTATTTAAGATTAAACTGAATAAGGATAAAGCGAGGCAGACAGAGATAGTAGCGAGGGCGACGTACCATAATTTAAGACAGGGTCACCGGATATAGCGATTCATCATTTCACGTGTAATTGTCCGACTTCCACGACTTTCGTACAACGCCTCTATATTTAAGAAAACCCATTGTAATTCAAATTAATTTCCATTATTTTATTGAAATTCAATGTAACTTCGTTAACGAACAGACAAAATAACAATAAGATAAGACTACTCTACCGAATCTAAATCATTGGTACTTTTAATTTTCCTCTGACGTATGGTCTTCTTTTTTCACTCGACACCATAAACTTTAATAATTCAGAGTTAATTTCGAAAATTAATTGCCAATAGAAATACCTTTTCTATTAAATATCGTGTTTTCTTAATTTTCTTTTTAGTTGTTTGAAGACACTGCTTTATTAACCCTTTGCACTCCAGAGACGCTTCTCAGTCGCCATTTAATCAGATTCTAAAGATGGATGTTAATTAATATATCAAATTTACAATTATCCAACGATGCGTGGAATATCGAAGCAATTTTCGTCTTAATTTGCATACTATTTCTTATTTGCTGTTTTAAAAATATCGTCGACTTTATGGCAGAAAGTCTTCGAATTACTATTTTTCCGTAACGAAAAAATCGCCGAGTGCAGAGGGTTAAATTAAAATTTAATTAGTTATTCAGCTACTTTTGATCATAATACATTCGCGGTTTCCGATAGGTATGTAATACCCAGAAGTAAAACGGAAAAAAGTAAAACACACTCGCAATCGCTGTCGTGAATCACGTCATTCGTAATCTCTGGTTGCAGCAGACGCGAATTCGCGTCATTTTTAATATCCCACGATTTTTCACAAATCTGATATTATTGGACAAAAATCTGTGACAGCCACTTTTCCAATTTCTTCGTTTTAATTTAATTCCATTTAAAATGTTTTCGAGAAAACAGCTAGAAAAATGAGGAAATTAGTGGCTGCGAATTTGTTAGTACTGTTTATACTCTAAACAAGGTACATAATATTTTACATATAGAAATATATTTATGTCATAGCATCTGTTAAATCGTACACGTGCTTCGTTCGTGAATTTCATATCGTATGGAAGTTTGAAATAAGAGAGGCAAAATTTATGGTTTAGAAGCTTCGAAACTTTGAGATAAAACATAAAGTCAGTTTTTCGAAAATCTACAAAAAATTCCGATCGTATTGTATTTTCTTTTTGCATTTTCTTTCGTCTTTTGAACGTGTATCTGGTATTGAAATCGGTAAGCTGTTTTCTTTTGTTAGTCACCGTTTATTCCTCTTTGTTTATCGGTTTCTTTGTTTTCAGCTGCATTGAATTACACGCGTATTTCTATATTTCTTCAATCACATTTTTCGGATAAATAAATACAACGAAACCATTTGTATAAGTAATAAATTACGTTAGTGAAATTTGTCGTATTTGGCATAATTTTCCCGAGAGAATCACAATTCGATATGGAAGGAGAGAATGGTAATGAAGTATAATAGAATTGACGAAGGGTGCACGTATAGATTTATGATTCATTTATACGTGACATTAGCCTTTCTAATACAATAAGATAAATTTTCACGTAGTACTTCGATATTCTGTACGTGACGTTTTGAAATGTTTTCTAGCATAACCGTATTTAGATGCTTGGAGTTATCCTTTTGAATTATGCGTCATAAGAAATTGAAATTTGAAACCATTTAGTGTTATCTATTTATACGTATATATTATTTATTATATATTTATCGTTAAATCTAAAATTCGTTTTCTACTAATTTTCCATAATTTTCCTTTTCTACTATGCTTTTCCATAATATCTAATATTTACACAAAATGTACAAAACGTTTGTAATGCTGGTTCATTGCTAACAAGGGAAGTACAAGTCCTTCGGGTCATTGATTTAGTTGAAATTTTGCAGGTTTGTAGATTTAGTCATCTTGTTCAAGAAAATGTACCATTATAGGGGCAACTACTATTATGATTAAAACTTTATTATTCTTAATTAGAGATTTCTTCTGAATAGTTATCGATAGCTATTGGCATTGTGGCCTAATGGTGATATCCGAAAATCCCCACGTTTCTGGTAATTTTTGGATATCGCCATTAGGCCACAACGGCACTTGATAAATATTCGAAATAAATCTGTAATTAAAGCAATAATAAAACTGTAATCATAAATACAGGTAACCCTTTAACACTGTAGATAGGTTCCTAGGAAATGCCGTGTTGTGTGAAACCGTGTTGTATGAGACCCAGAGCCAGTACAAAAAGGGGGGTTACGTTCTGAAAACTTACTAAAAACAAATTTTTTTTAATTCTAAGTAAAGAACTTAATTTTTATTAAAAATATAAATGCATGTACAACACAAAACAAAAACAAACAAAAATATTATTTCAATTTAATGCAACTTTAATTTAATAAATTTCTTCGTCGTCACTGCTCATGTAGAAGTACAGTGTTGTACAAAGGTTCTTGCAATTTTCTTATTGTGTTAGAAATCGTGTTATAGGATGTCGTGTTGTAGGAGGGTTCCCGAAATTTATGTACCGTGTTATAGTGAAACCGTGTTATATAATGCCGTGTTGTAGGAGGGCTACCTGTGTCTCGAAAACTATTAAGTAGGTGCCTTTATAATGATATATTTTCTTGAACTGCGTGACTAAATCTACAAACCTGCAAAGTTTCAACTAAATCTGTGACCCGAAGGACTTGCACGCTCCTTGTAAGTATATGTAAAAGGGGTGAATTCTTTATTGAAAATATCGCTACTGGGAGATCTGACTTTCGTGATTCGGAACATAAATTTCGTTAATTTGTTTTTCCTTTCCTGCAGTATCATTTTGTCATGAAAATTTTTCACATAAGCAAGAGAAATTTGTAAAAATTGAAAAGAAGAAATAAACTATAATTAATCTTTTCCTATGTATATGTCACCTATACAAAAGTTTTGTATATGACATTAATTTCAAGGAACACCGAAAATTTCAAGGTGTATCATTTTTCTTCGTACTGTATACACGGACGGAGTTTAACATGTTCTTTGACATATCTGTTATTCTGACATGTTTTTGTGGTGATGGTTGACATAGATTTTAATATGGTAATAGCATTTTTGAAATAAATAGAATTGAATCATGTGTAACTCGTCATGCTTTACCTGCACACAAACGTTCATTAAAATCGGAATTTTGAGGTTAGAATATTCTCTTGAAATTTGTATAGTGTTCGAATATTTTCGCGAGCCACTGTGAGTGGATTGAGTAAAATGCTAATAATTATTAATAATATTATGCAAAAATTTATTAAATTATCTTCTTTTTATAAATTAAATTTAAATTTAAATTATTATTTGATAAAATTGTTATAATTCGAAATGAATGCGTGTAATGAATGAAGTGTGGTATAGACTGTGAGTATAGGTTTTATGGGAGTGTGAGTGTTGGTTTGATATGTATAAATGGGAATGAGGTAGAATAAGTGAAATTCATTTGGGATGATATAAATATAATATATACAAGTGGAATTTAGTATGAATGTTAACAAAATTTTTGGAAGAATGTGCCAGAATGAAACAGTTATGTAAAAATTGTCATAGAGAAAACATCTGTTGACGCTAGAACTACCAACCCAGTGAAAATGACTGGTCCCAGAATTTTCCTTTTTGCAATCACCAAACACACACTAGTTTTAAAAATAAAATTGGTATCAACTCGTATTAAGAAAGAACTGTAATCAATATATTCACTCATATTTATCGTATCACTGAAATTACTATAATCTGTGCACGTTATAGTTAGGTACCAATTAAAGATCGGTAGTTCTAGTGTTAATAAGGGTGAGAGAGAGAGAAAAGATTTTCACATTGACTCCCACAGTTTTCCCTATTTTAGCAAAACCTGGACAAAATTTTCGAAATTCGGTTCTTACAGGGCTGACAAGGTTTACACTCAAAAAGATGTGAAAGATATCGTGGAATATGGACTTACATGTTGTTAGTCATGGCATTAGAGTACTACAAGAGTTTGATGCAAGATAGAGTTAATCTTTGTGTTTAAAATAATTTACTGAGAATTGTTGTCAATATTTAAATATTATTATCAAGATATATTAATTTTTTAACTGTAAAGAAAACGTGGAAGATATTGGTATTCATTTTTATCCACAACTTTGATTATATACTGATAGTACACATATATTTAAATAATTTATATATCTAATGTATAGTATGTGTTATTTAAGAGGGCAGACCAGTGTATAACCATAAATTCGATTTTCATTTTTATTGTTTTAAAAAATTCTTCGTCTTTTGCTGCGTCGAGTGGAGAAAACCTAAATTTGAAATTCGAAAAACTCGTATTACTATAGCACCGAAATGACTCTAACTCGAGCAAGCATTTTATTAACCAAATGTTTAACCTCAATTTTCTCACTACACTGGTTTTGATTATGGTGGACAGTATAATAAAGGAACCTGAGTTCCAATCACTGCGAAATTTTTTGAGCCTCTGTCCAAGACACGTAGCTTTAGCACTAATCACTGATTGGGAACCTAAAAATTCGGAAAATTTTCCAAAAAATTGTCTCTTAGGAACAATTTGTCTTATTCTATCATTTTCAACTTCGTGATTTTTCTTGGAACTCGTTCAAAGTTTTAAATTTGTCCACTGTGGTTAACGTAAAAGCCACACTGCTTTCCTTTACTCGCCACATTTTTTTCATCCTTTACAGACGTTTTTTCCGTGCTGTATCCTGACCAACATCAAGATCCGCTCCATGTTTAATTCGGGATTTTTTCCGGAAATTTTTGTCGTGATATTTTTTATCTCAATTCTTTTTATAGGCAGTTTAAGGTTGGAAGTAAAGTCTGTGAAAAATTTACGCGATTACCTTGTTCCAATCATTTTGTATGAATTTTAGGAAACATTATGATAGAGGTTATGTTATACTGGTCTGGGCCTTTAATCTCTGTACTTAAAACTGTTTATATTTGTAATAGTAGGGTTTTATTCATTCATTCGTGATTTACTCGCAAGTCTTGTAAAGCAGTAATAATATATTAGGTGAAGTAAAAAGAAATCCATTATTTTTTCATTTCATTCATTTCATACGTGTCACTGTTTTGATATTTTTAAGTTTAAAAAA
Organism: Eufriesea mexicana; assembly: GCF_001483705.2. NCBI lineage: Eukaryota > Metazoa > Arthropoda > Insecta > Hymenoptera > Apidae > Eufriesea > Eufriesea mexicana. Next base: position 110,279 of record NW_016910558.1, read on the forward strand.
AATTTTTTTGAAACGTTAAAAACAGATCAGCAATCACGAATAAATAATACTATAAAGCTGTTAATATTATAAAAATTATTTTTGATACAAAGGTTAAATGATTTTTATTATTTATTAGCTATAAATATTAAGTGAAGTAAAAAGAAATCCATTATTTTTGCATTCAATTTCATGCAAAAATAATGGATTTCGTTTTACCACACCTAATATAATGAAAGAAGAAGTAGGTTAACAATGTTGGCCACCACCTGAATATTGCAGTATTTGAATTTATAAAAAGAAATTTATTATTTTTGCATTCAATTTCATGCAAAAATAATGGATTTCTTTTTACTTCACTTAATATTTATAGCTAATAAATAATAAAAATTATTTAACCTTTATATTAAAAATAATTTTTATAATATTAGCAGCTTTATAGTATTATTTATTCGTGATTGTTGATATGTTTTTAACGTTTTAAAAAAATTTTGTTTAAATTTAAAAAAGATGAAAACTGTGACACGTACTACATATTTCTTTTATACAGTAGGAATTTGTTAAAATTTGAAGGGAGGGTTGAGGTTTCAGGAGAAACGTGTCAAGTCGAACATACGGAATACTAAACTAATACTAGAACTACCGATCTTTAATGGGTACCTAACTATAACGTGCACAGACTATAGTAATTTCAGCGATACGATGAGTATGAGTGAATATATTGATTACAGTTCTTTCTTAATATGAGTTGATACCAATTTTATTCTTAAAGCAGGTGTATGTGTT